>NW_023601119.1:0-22975 GCF_014898055.3 Talpa occidentalis
TATATCAAGTCTAATGACTGACAAGTTTTTCTTTTTCTAAACTATATGGAAGTTGTACTGCCAAGTTTTTAAAAGAAAGAAATATGCAGTTTCTAATCCTGACATAGGATTTGGGTTTATATGCCTCCAATCGATGAGTAAAACAATATGCTTCAGGGGCCTCCCTGGTGGCGCACGGGGTTAAGCCTCAGCATTATGAAGCATTCCACTGCCACTGTAGCATGAGTTCGATTCCTAGCCAGGGAGGTGACCCACAGGGGACAGCAGACCTCTCCTGTATCGCCCGCTGCTTCCCTTAGCAGTGTATTTCAGTCAGTCCGCCTGTTCTGTTCCCCACTCTGTCTCTGGTGAATCCTCTCACCCCCCACCTCTGCCTTACACCCCAGTTCTTGTATACATAAATAAATAAATCTTTAAAAAATAAATAATATACTTCATTATAATTCATTTTAATATTTTTATGTATCTATGTCTTTAAATATTTTCTACCATGTGTAGTACCCTTTATGTTCATAGCTTAGCAAATTTAATTTCTGATCACTTTTTAAATTAAGAAATACTATGAATCAAGCAGAATATGTACAAAGAAAATTTCTCAACAGTTGCACAGTCTGGTTCAACAATTACTAGAGAGATGAGAAAAACATTTGAAATCGTTAGTCACTAAAACTAGTTAAAACAGTTGTCTTTATCACCAAACACTGAATATAGCAAATACATTTTATTCAGAGATAAAAGTTAATTGAAATCTTGAAAGACAACAGAGAACACTATTGAATATAGTTTTTAAGCAGTATTTCATTTTGCTGTTAATGCACTATATGTAGGTTGTACATATAATATGAAGAAGTATATTAATTGTTGCTTACTTCCAAAGCAAAACTTGAAAAAATTTGGAAGATTGTGACAACCATGAGCTCTAAATTTTATTTCTTTTGTACATTTATAGCCAATATCATTTATTTATTTTTTATTTTTTAGCCAATATCATTTATTGAGGTAAAATTTTACTTTTGAATTCTTGTTTTTCCGTGATAAAATATTATTCTCTTATTGGAGAAAATATTGTTGAGTTTTAAATGATAATAAGAACTGAAGATATGCATACTACATGAAATATTTAGACATTTTGTTATCTTTTATTTAACTTTAACTATAATTTAAGTATTTTTGTGTACAAGGCAATTGGTAATTAATTTGCATGACCCTGAATTGAGAAATTTTCTGTTTTATTACATTATTTATAAGGAAAGCATTTGTGAATTAAGAAATCAGATGTCTATTTTTCATGCTGTTTTCTTTACTAAATAGATTTTGTCCTTTCAACACTTAATATTTAAATGGATTTTTGTTCTTTGAGTTTCTCCCTGTTTATGTAATTTAAGCTCCTTTTATGGAGTTGAGATTCTAACTATACTTAATAATAAGTTAAGCAAGACATTTAATGAGGTGCCTAGGTAATATTTTGAATGATTTCATTCTCCCATTCTTTATGTGCATGTAGCTGGAAAATTAAGGGTGGCTTCCAAGGGACCTGCCACAAAAGTAGAGGTAATATGATCTCTTTTAGAGTAGTGAAGGAGTGTAGTCAGTGTTCATTACTTCATTCTCCAGTAGATATTTTCAGCACTAACTTGCTTGGAAAGCTAA
This sequence comes from Talpa occidentalis, assembly GCF_014898055.3. Classification (NCBI taxonomy): domain Eukaryota; kingdom Metazoa; phylum Chordata; class Mammalia; order Eulipotyphla; family Talpidae; genus Talpa; species Talpa occidentalis. The sequence continues at coordinate 1,651 of NW_023601119.1, forward strand.
GGCAGAATAAGAGGCATATTTAAAGTTAGATACCACTTGTTTCTGTATGCATATGATAAGATTTCTTAAAGATAAAAGTATAAAGGGTACTGGAAATGTACAAGTTAATATGTGAAATTTCTAATTTTATCAAGAAATTATGTTCTTATTGCAGTATAATAACTATACATTTATTAACTCATAGTGCTTTTAAATGACAGGAAATGTTTATACATCTCAATTTAGAAATAAATTGAGTCTAATGGAATAAAACACCTCACTTTTTCTTTTTAAAATAGTTTAACAGTATAAAATACAGAAGAAAATAAATATAATACTAGTTGGCTAGAGCATGGGAAAATTTGTATGGTTTTTCTAGAGCAGATGTAATGTGTAAAGATGTAATGTGAGTCACATGAGCAATTAAAAATTTTCTAGTAGTCTCATTAAAGTAAAAGTAAATAGCTAATTAATTTTAACTATAATTTAATTAGTCTAATATATTTAAAATTTTATCATTCCAACATTAATATAGGAATTATTGATGAGATTGTATTAAGCGTTTGAAATGATGTATGTCTTACATTTATAACATCTCAACTATGAATGCTAAATTTAAAAAAAATTTTTTTAAAAGATTTATTTATACATACAAGAATTGGGGTACAGGCCAGAGTTGTGGGAGATGAGAGAATTCACCAGAGACAGAGTGGGGAACAAAACAGGCGAATTGACTGAAATATACTGCTAAGGGGAGTAGCAGGCAAGTCAGGAGAGGTCTGCTGTGCCATGTGGGTAGCTCCCTGGCCGGAGATCAAACTCGTGCTGCAGTGGCTGCAGCTAGCTTCATAGGTTGTGTCTTAACCCCTTGCACCACTAGGGAGGCCCTGAATGCTAAATTTTAACTTGAAATACTTAATTTGTATTTAGCTTTCATAAAATTTACAATTGAATAAGGTAAATTAAGATATCCAAGTTGTTTCAGGTACTTAACATTTTTCCAACTAAATCAAAAATTACTGAATTAAAAATACTTAAAATTAAGAACTCAGCTTCTTAGCCACACAAGCCACGTCATGAGGACTCAGTCATTTTGTGGTTGGTGATATTTGTGTATACGTCAGAGCTAGCTTGGTAATATATGTCAGTATATCAAATTTGTATAACCTTCGAGCTAGCAATCCCACTTGTAAGTACCTAGAAAAAATGGAAAGATACTTGTAGTATAATGTTCATCAGAACATTTTTATTTTCAAAGAAAAATCAAAGACAAAGAAAGAGAACTCAAGGTAAATTCTAATAGACACATATAAAAGAAGACTTCTCAGTCATAAAAATAGTAAAGTAATAAAGTTGATAGAATTTCAGCGTATAAAGATGGTATAATGGCCAAGGGTCAAGAAAACTTCAGTTTTGTTAAGGTGTGATGGTAATATTGACGATTTTATTATATTTAGAGGTAATCTGGTCTTTTCAAGATCTTGATTAAATATCAGTTATGCACCTTCATAATTAGAAAAAGAGTATATGCTTAATAGTCAAAGAGTCCACTTTTCTACTTTCTGTTGGCTATTATCTTTCTGACTTAAAAAAAAAAAAAAAAAACTGCACTCTTTTGGGGATGTCCTGGAGTAGCAAGGTAAGAGCTTTGGAAGAAAGGAAATGTAAACTTGAAAATGAAATCACTTAAAGACCACCTTTTCAAGTTGGTATCTAAAAATACTTGGTTGTTAATTTGAATTGGTGTTAGAAATGTTTGTTAGCAGTTTTATAAATCACATGAAGTTCTGTGAATAAGTTCTAAGTTGCTTAGCTTTATAGTCCTGTAGAGCATTACAGATGAATGTGATATTGGGAAGAAGGTTTGAAACATGAATAGTGGTTTCTAGGATGCTACATAATTTGTAGATGTGAAGAGACTGACAGTCTGAGTCAGATCTGTTGAGATACAAAAAGATTAAAAATTACTTGACTCTGAAAATAAGATGTATCTTTCCCAGATAACTCAGTCAATATGCATTTAAAATAATTGTTGTCTTTTTGTTACTCTATAATAGCCATTGAAAGGATCTTTTTTATTAGCATCTTATTTACAGCTATGAGTAGCCGAAAATTTCTATTTTCAAAATAAGTTGTTTGAAAAATTTAACTTGTAATTGACATCTGGAATTTGTAGCATAACTTAATTACTTTAAAAACAATTCTGTGAATGGTGGTTTTAATTCTCAGGGGAGGGGGCCTCCCTGGTAGCTCAAGGTGTTAATGCGCAGCCTGTGAAGCTGTCAGCAGCCTTTGCAGCATGAGTTCGATCCCTGGCCAGCCAGGGAGCAACCCACATGGCGCAGCAGACCTTTCCTGACTCAACCTGCTGCTTCCCTCAGCAGTGTACTTCGGTCAGTCTGCCTGTTCTGCTTCCCACTCTGTCTCTGGTGAATCCTCTCAACCCCACACCCCTGGCCTGTAACCCAGCTCTTGTATGCATAAATAAATAAATTTTTTTTAAACTAATTTATTTATTTGTACAAGCACTGGGTACAGTCAGAAGCGCAGGCGGGTGAGAGAGAATTCACCAGAGCCAGAGGGGAGAGCAGAGCAGGCAGACTGATGAAATACACTGCAGAGGGGAGCAGTGGGCGGAAGAAGAGGTCTGCGCGCCATGTGGGACCCTCGCATGGTGGCCAGGGATCGAACAGGCACTGCAGAGGCTGCGGGCAGCTTTGCAACCCAGCGCTCAACTGCTGTGCCACCGGAAAGGCCCAACAACTCATAGTTTTTCTAAAATGTTGTGTAATTTATTTTAAAATCTTATTATTTCATCTTTCACAGATACATACAAAATGAAGCTAATTAGATTGTTTGTTCCTGAAAACATTGACACATACCTTATCCACATGGCAATTGGGATTCTGGGAAATGATTTGAACAACAGACTGTTATGTCAACCTTCTTGTGATTCCAACAAAAAGAGATGTTTCCCCAACTCTGAAGAGAGCTGTTCAAGTTCTAAGAGAAGCAAGGAAGAAGTATGCACTGATACCAAGGTATTAATTACATGTTGAATTTTCATATAGTGTTAGTTTGTTTATACTAGAATGCTGTATTTTAAACTGTTATAAATTCTGACATAAGACTACTTTAAAGAATCTATGTGCTATGATTTTCTTTGCGTTTCATAAATCTGACTTGAGAAAGTGATTTTTTTTTTTAAATACAATAAAAGGGTAGTTATTATAATATGCTAAACAGATACACTATTTGTATTGTGTGGAAAGTCAGCTTATATTTTACTGCTGCATCAGAGTAAATATACAGCTTGGAAACTCTTTCATAGGTGTAATTAATATTGGCATATGGAAGTTCATGTGGTTAATGAAAATGAAAACAAATTTATTAGAAATACCCTGAAAATGTCTTATTATTCTGTCATTAATCACATTCTGTTCCTGTTAAGTATCTAAGAAGGACAATTTGTTGGTTAGGATCCTTAGTACATCTTAATGTGCTTTTTTGCATGACCACAGAAAGACCATGAATTTAGTGCTGTTTTAGATAGTATATTTTATTAAAATTAAATGTTTTGAAAATCCTTGCTCCGGTGTAAGGTAAATAGTAACCACAGAGGGCCTCCCTGGTGGCGCAGCGGGTTGAGCACAGCGCTGTGAGGCTGTCAGCAGCCTTTGCAGCACAGGTTCGATTCCCAGCAGGCCAGGGAGATGCCTACATGGTGTGGCATACTTCTCCTGTCTCACCCGCTGCTCCCCTCAGCAGTGTTTTCTGTCCGTCTGCCTGTTCTGCTGCCTTCTCTGTCTCTGGTGAATTCTCTCACCCTCCTGCACCTCTGGCCTATACCCCAGTTCTTGTATAAATAAATACATCTTTAAAAAAAAAAGTAACCACAAACAGAGTAACTTCTTTGATAATGTGACTCTATTAAATAATTGTATAAATTTGAAAATTTGACCTTCAGTATCTTCCAGATCTAAAATCTGACTATGTTAAAAGTTTATAAAACCTATTAAGTAAACAGAATTTTAGTTCCTAGATTATAAATACAGCATGGTAGTAGATGATTGCTAATATTTACTAGAGTATTAGAAACTGCATTTCAGTTCTAAGGTAATCTTTATAAAAGTTTTCCTGCATTTTCAATATAGTGTTTCCAAGTTCAAAAAACTCTCCTGTTGTTTTTGTGTAATATTCAGAATATGGAAATTTGGTTTATGAGATGCATAGCTCTGCCACTTATTTGAACTTTCTCTTCCTTGTCTCTATTATATCTTTCCTGCTTAATTTTGATTTAACCTTTCATTTCTCCTGAGTATGGGCATTCTCTTGGAAGACAGCATTAGCTGATCAAGAGAGTTCATAGGAGCCTGTCATTCTAGCCACTTATTACCAGTCAACTGGTAACCAGTCAGCAATTGACCCTCAACTGCTATTGGGTTGAGCAAAAGCCTTGCTCTTTTCAGATGCTGTTCTCAATTTATCACGCTTTCCAGTGTAGACCTGTGTCTCTTTTGGGATTCTATGTCTTAGGCTCCTCATTGCTTGTCTCTACCTTTTCTAGTACAGATGCTATACCATATAAGTCTTTTTTTAAAAAAAAAAGATTTATTTATTTATGCATACAAGAACTGGGGTATAGGCCAGAGGTGGGGGTGGTGGTGAGAGGATTCACCAGAGACAGAGTGGGGAGAAGAACAGGCAGATTGACTGAAATAGACTGCTGAGGGGCACAGTGGGCGAGTAAAGAGAGGTGTGCTGCACCATGTGGGTAGCTCCCTGGCTGGGGATCAAACTTGTGCAGCAGTGGCTGAGAATAGCCTCATAGGTTGCGTCTTAACCCCTTGCGCCTCCAAGGAGGCTCTATACCATATAAGTCTTATGGCTGTTGGTAGTTTCTCCTCACATGCTTATTGTTTGGGTATCCTAAAAATACCTTTAAAATTAGTTTCATTATAAATGTAGATGATAGATTTTGGTTTTGCTAATTGGTTTAACTGTTCAAATGCTATGTGTAGAAATATAAAAACTATGCTGCTCCTGCCATTATATACCCAGAACCCTCTTTTATATTACTTTCCTTTTTGTTTTTCTTGACTGCATTAGAAGAGAGAGTGCTATTTCCTGCCACATCACTGAGTTTGGTTTTAAACTAAAATAATCAGTATTATTTACAAACTACTTTAAGATACTCAGGGGAAAAATGCCTTATGGATAATATATCCATCATTGTTGAAATTTAGTACTCCAGGATACTAAAAATTTTCTTAGCTTTGCTTTTTTAGGTATTTTAGTTTGGCAAAGAAAGTGGCACATGCTATAACTATTTTGAATTCTATAAAAATTATAAAGGTTGCTGGGACATGTCCTGGTGCTATTTCATCAAAAGAAGAGATTGACAGAAATTCACCAAGACTCACTTCTGGGAATCAGCCATCCAGTGATCCAGAAATAGACGATTTATTTACGGATTCTCATTCACAGGTAAATTGATTTGACAAAATTGGGGGTTTTTTTCCAAGTTTTATTGATTTGCTAATAATTATGTAAGTATATGATTAAGAGGAGTGCAACTTCACACCTCCCTGTGTGTATGTGCGTCTCTTACCATCTACCAACTTTCCCATGCTAAAACACTATCACCAGGCCTCCCTGGAGGAGCAGGGGATTGAGTCGCAACCTGTGAAGCTATCTGCAGCCTCTGCAGCACAAGTTCGATCCCCCACAAGGGAGAAACCCATAATGTGCAGCAGACCTCTCCTGACTTGCCTGCTGCTCCCCTCAGCAGTGTACTTCGGTCAGTCTGCCTGTTCTGTTCCCCACTCTGTCTCTGGTGAATCCTCTCACCCCCCACACCTCTGGCCTGTACCCCAGTTCTTGTATGCATAAATAAATAAATCTTAAAAATAAATAAATAAAACCTTATCACTTTCCATCCCCTATTCCCTTCCTTCTCTCCCTCATCTACTCTGGTAACTAGCATGTTTTTCAGAGTCTGAGAATATTCTTGTTTTGCCAGTTTGTTTTCTTTGGTTATTTATATTATACAAATTAATATGACCATCTGGTAACTGTCTTTTCTCCTTCTGAGTATTTCATTTAGCATAATCACCTCAATATTAATGTATTTTATCCTAATAGGCACTATTTCATCTTTTTAAATAGCTGAATAATATTCCATTGAGTATATATTTCACAATTATTTTATCCAGTTGTCTGTCAGTGGGCATTTAGGTTGGTTCCATAACTTGGCTGTTGTGAATAATGCTGTTATGAGCATAGAAGTATGTAAAATTTTTTTGTGTGTTTCATATTTCATGGTGTTTGGGTAAAAATATAATAGTGGTTTTTCCATTTTTATTTTTTGAGTAATCTTCATACCATTTTCCATAGAGACTGCACCAATTTTCTATAGAGGCTACATTCCCACAAACAGGGATGAGTTTTTCCTCCACATCCTTGCCGACATATGCTGTTTCCAGGTTTCTTAATATAGACCTTTGTCACGGGGTGAGGTGATATCTGATTGTGATTTTGATTTGCACTTCCCTTACAATTGGTGTTATTGCACATTTTTTCATGTGGCTGTAGGCCATTTGAATGTCTTTTTTTCTATGTAAGTTTCTGTGTAAGTCTTTTGCCTCTTCTGGTTTTGTTTGGTTTTATTTGGTTTGGCTCTTTGTTGTTTGGTTTTGTCACTCATGTGATGTGCAAATATCTTCTCCCAGTCCACTGGTTGACTTTGTTTTTGTGGTGGTTTCAAGGCACAAAGGCTTTTTAGTTTGATGTAGTCCATTTGTTTATTTTTGGTTTTGTTGCTGTTGAAGTTGCCACTCACATGCAGCCTTGTCCAGGAGTGTATTGCCTGTGTTTTCTTTTATGTATTTTATGGTATCAGGTCTTATAGCTAAGTCTTCAACCCATTTTGAATCAATTTTTGCATATGATCGCATTTCATTCTTTTGCATGTGGCTGTCCAGCACTATTTTTTTGTTTTATTCCTCCACTTTTCTCTCAGAATTGTTTTGCCTATTTGGAGTTTTTTGTTTCCTTGAATTATATCTGCTAGCAACTGAAGTTATCTGTTGGCAACAGGATTGATACTAAAACCTTTTAAGTCTTGAAGACTTGTGATTTGTACAAGGCTGTTTTATGCTGACAGTCTTTCAATAAATAGGTGAGTTGATCTTAGAGGAAAGCTTTCAGTTTTTTATCTTTGAGTATTCTTGTTGCTGTGGACTTGTCATACTTGGTCTTTATTATGTTGAGGTTTCTTCCTTCTGCCCTCTTTATTGAGAATTTTTACCATAAGTGGATTTTGGATCTTATGAAATGCTTTCTCTACATCTATTGAAATGATCATGTGATTTTATCTTTCCTTTTGTTGAAGTGTTGAATCACAGGGATAGATTTGCAGATGTTGAACCATCTTTGCATACCTGGAAAAAAATCCCACTTTTTCATGATGTTTGATCCTTTTAATGTATTGTTGAATTTACTTTGGTAAGATTTTATTGAGGATTTTTATATCTATGTGCACTAAAGATATTGGTCTGTAGTTTTCTTCTTTGTGTGTGTGATATCCTTGTCTGCTTTTAATATCGGAGTGATGTTGGCCTTATAAAATATATTTGGAATCATTCCCTCTTAAATTTTATGGAAGAGTTTGAGAAAGATGATACTAGTTCATCGTTGAAGGTTTGCTCGAATTCAATTGTGAAACCATCTTACTCTGAGCTTTTGCTTTTGGGAAATTTCTGATTATTGTTTCAATTTCCTTGTTTGTAATTGGTCAGTTCAAATTTTTTATTTCTTCCTGATTCAGCCTTGGGAGAGTGTATGATTCTAAGAATTTATCCATTTCACCCAGGTAATCCAACTTATGGTTATAAAGATGTTCGTAGTAGTCTCTTATGATCCTTTGTGTTTCTGTGATCTCTATTGTAACTTCTCTTTTATTTCTCATTCTGTTTATTAGAGTTTCTGTCTTTTTTTCTTGGTGAGCCTAGTTAGAGTTTCCTCTATTTTGTTTATCTTTTCAGAGAACCAACTCTTGGTTTCATTCATCTTTTGTGCTGCCCTTGGATTAAAAAAAATATTTTCTTCAGGAACTTTTAATTTAGGATTCAGAGACTTCAGTTAGTACATGAGCACCATTAAATTCTGCTAAGTATTATGCATGCATACATTAATTTTTTCCTCAGAAGTGTATTTCTAGTTTTTAGCAGGTTCTCAAAAAAGTCTGTGAAGCAAAAAACAATTTAAGAAATTTGTTCATCAAATTTTTTTGAATATCACCTATATCTCAGCATCTCTGCAAAGTGCTGATAATGGCTGACCTGCTTTTCTATTCTGTCTGACATTGTACATTTAGAAGTTATATGGTTTTCAGATGTCTCACATAACTTTGTGTACATGTGCATACCACATGCTTTTTCCCAGGCAGAAACATTAAATTTACCATTTTGGCCAACCCAAAGCATATACACAATGTGACATAGATGTGAAATAATTTTACAGTTCTTTCCTACCCAAGTGAGTGTCTATACCTGAGTACCTAAGAATAGATAACAGGGGGACAAGTTTGATACAGAAATAGATTGTGTAGATCTCACTGTTTTGTTTTATCTGGAGAAAAGATGTTGGATGTGTATTAAGTAACCTATGTTACTTTATACAAATAGTGTGCATTGTTAATAGTACAAATATTCTTTCTGTATTTCTTTCCTATAGATTTCATCTGAAACCTTAAATACAAAATTACCTGAATGGCGTGCCAGAGGAAATTATGCCAGCAAGAAATCAGTAACCAAAACAAAAAAGGGGGGTCTTTTTAGTTAATCTGGCATTCGTCAGAGGAATTCTGTATGTCTTGTTTTGTTTATAAGATGGGAGTTTCATTTCTGAAGGAAATAATATTTCAATTAAAAAATTACTCTATTCTCAAAGTAAAATTCAAGGACTGACATCGTAAAACAGCATTGTACTGTTTATTGAAGGACTGACATCGTAAAACAGCGTTGTACAATTCACATAAAGCATGTAAGTCTTCAAGAACCTGAGTGAGTGTATCACAGAATAGAGTATTAAATTAATTTCATACAAGATTGCTTTATGAAACTGTGTAACTGCCCTTTTTTCTAATTTAATTTAACATTTATCTGGAAAATGTAATGTGCAGTGATTTGATATAGCTAACAGCTTAGTAGTTCTTTGATGATTGTATATAATATATATTTCTATATTATCAGAATTCTGTCTTGCGAATGAAAAAAGCATAATTACTTTCAAGTTATCTTTACTATTTTTAGAAGAAGCTGTTGTACACATTGTTAAGTGGTGTTAGTAGACCAGACCAATGAAAATAAAATAACAGTTTGGACTTTATGTTTGAATCTGGTACATGATCAAAAACTTAAAAAGTGAGTCAAACTGTTCCAAAGTTCCAAAGTGAGGGAAAATTCTAGAATTGGGCTAAAATGTAACAGGAAACACTACCTAAGGGGAAATGAGGATTTGATATTTGATAGCAGTTACAAAAAGTAAAAGTTACCTTTATACCCCAACATGTCCACCCCTTATATATTAGTGGGAACACAAAGAAGTTGAACTTGAAATTATTCATTTTTTTATTGAGGTAATGTTGGTATACAACACTATATGATTCAGAGGTATAGGTTAAGTATGTTACCACCCTCCACCCACCAGCACTGCATCCATATTCCTCCACCATAGTCCATTAAGCCCCCTCCACACTTTACACTCTGCCCTCACCCTTCCCGTTTGGTAACCTCAATTCTACAGTCAGATTTCTAGGGTTTGGTTTGTATCTCTGTAGTCTAAAAATGAATGAAATCATGTGGTGTTTGTTTTTCTCCTGACTATTTCACCTAATATAATCCCCTCCAGTTCCATCTATGTAGTATAAATGGCTAGAGTTCATCTTTTTTTTTTTTCAATAGCTGAGTATTTTAACCCAGTTATCTATCCTTGGGCACTTTCCATTGCTTGGCATTTTAATAATGGTGCAATGAACATGGGAGCACATATATTCCTTTGAATTAGTGTTTTTGCATCCTTTGGGCAGATACTTATGTGTGGAATTGCTAGATCATATGATAGATCTACTTTTAATATTATGAGAAATCTGCATACTATTTTCCATAGGGTCTGAACCAGTCTACATTCCCTCCAACAGTATATGAGGATTCCTTTTTTTTTTAACACTCACCAACCTTTGTTGTTTCTGATCTTTTTAATATGGGCTATTCTCACAAATAGGAGGCGGTGTCTCACTGTCATTTTGGCTTGCATTTCCCTGTGATGATAAGTGAGCGATTTCTCATGTGCCTGTTGACCATTTGTATGTCTTTTGGAAAAGTGTTTAGCACTTTGTTTTAATGCAAACAAATATGTATTTATATATTTTGAAACTAAAAGTAAAGTAGGCAGGGCATTCCAGGATGATAGCAAACCAATATGTTTGCTTCCTTTCCATTCCCAGTTTTAGCTTCTGTCTGCCTCTCTTAATGGTGTGGACTGGAAAGTGAACAGGCCTTTAGAGTGCTGACTAGAGCCCCGTGTGCATTGGACTATTACCTGGAGACCAGTTGGAATGTCCCAGGGAAAAGAGAATTGGAAGATTCTAAGGAGATTATTGACCTTAAGGGGAAGATGGATCTAGGTTTGCTGGGATATATCAGATCTTGACATACCCTAAATACTGTAATAGGTAGACTGAATTCTTTCCAAACCCAAGGTTGGAGAACTCTGTGACATTTGGGTAGATTCATCCTGGTACATTGACAGGTAACTGATGACCTGCCTCCTGCCATAGTGCGAAGACATCCTCCCATCTTTTTCTGGGTGAGGAATCTTTGAGACCATGGAGACATGTTCATCAGAAGTTCATACCTGCACCCCTTTCCTAGGCCATGCTTTCAGTACATAGGATGCAGAGTGCTGGTCCAAACATGCCTGATCCCCAGGGACTCTGGCCTTGGTTTAACCTCTGTTTTACTAAATTCTTGGTTTGAAGGGTGGTTAAAGAATGACTGTAGGGGCTGTGAACAAAGCTTGGAAGTCTAGGCTGAGTGTTCATATATATGCACAGGAAGCCCTTTGTGGGAAAAAATAAGAGCCAGGGAGCACATGTGGCCACAAGTTGATTCTCCTACACCAATAACACTAATTCCCTGAACTGTGTCGGACTTAAGTTGATCAGCTGTGTGTTCAGTGAAGTCCATAGCTTTGTCATTTACTGGCTGTGTCACTTTGGACAAATTACCTAGACATTAAGAGTCTCATTTAAATAATTTGTAACATGAAAACATATTGCCGGGCTTAAATAGAATAGAATTTACAACAATGGTTGGCATACATAGTTGGTGTTCACCTAGTTGGAGCTTTAGAAATTTCTACCGGAAAGTCAGTGGCTGGTTGTACAAAAGGAAGCAGTCTATCTTGGCAAGCACTGCTTGGTGAAATCACTATGGTTCAACATTTGCCCATTATTGTGCTTGGTCAGCAATCTAAGGTGTCAATACCCCAAAGTGGAACCTTCTTTCAAGGGCAGATCTAGTTTGTTTGTTATCCAAGTTGACAGAGACTGATTAAATAATCAACAGATATTTATTGAGCACCTATTACTGTGTGCCAGGCACTTTTCCAGGTGCTAGACATACAGCAGTGAGTAAAACAAAAAAGTAAAAATACTGTATCTTAGGTGGGAATCTATGTTAAGACAATAAAGCAAGGAAGGAGTAGGGAGTGTTTCATTCTGGATAAGGAAGAACTTACTCAGAAGGAGAGTTCAGCTTTAGAATTAGCCTGGATTCAACAATTTTTAACTATAACCTTGAGCATATCAACCCAGTATCAGCTTCATTATTATTAACACTATTCATTGAGTCGAGCATTTAGCATTCTTTCAAGCATACCATGGAAGTATTAAAAACTAACTATTCTTATCCGTTACCTGTAGGAAAGCTACAGGGGAAGCCACATTATAATCAGAAGGTTGCCTAAAAGTTTAGTCAAAGAAATGGGCACTAAATAATTTTTATATTTAAGAACATTGGGCTAGATTTCTCAGTGTACTAAAGTAAATGCTATTTTTTATTTAACAAAGGATATAGAAAAATGGGCATTCCAGAAGCTTTTGAGAGAATAATTGGAATAATAAAATATTTGAAAGTTGATGAAATATTCTAGTTCATGAATTAAGATGGTCTTAAAATTTTTGAATAAAATTACTTTTTATTTCTTAGAAAGCTTGTTGTAGCTGTTTAAGGATGGAGATGTGGAGTGCTGAATATGCTAGATAATGAGGAGCAAGGCAGGAGAAAAGGCATCTACTGTAACCCTGTAAGCCTTGGAGAAGGCAGTGTGAGACTTGACAAGCTTCCCTTCTTCTGACCTTCTTTGTTTTGGATCCTAATACGGAAAGTTTATTATTGTTACTGACTCACCTGAATTTTATACAGTTTTGAAGTGTCTGCCAGAAACCTATCATATTCCTCCCACTTGTTGGGTGCATCATTTTCACACTGGAACATTTACCTCACTAGTGCAAGAGCACCATCTGCTGGTCAAGTTTGGTGACTTCAGGTTCTGTTTTACACAGGAAGATCAGACCGTTTTGTTTTGATTTTGTTTGGCTTGGATCAGTCTGCTTATCAATGCAGTTTTCCATGTATAAAATAATGTGAAAATCAGAGTAAGGCGGGGCATGATTGCATATTTATATCATGGTCAGTGGAAAATCCTATTTTGAACTTTTTTTTTTTTTTTTTTTTATAGAGGCATGCTTTATTTGTTTGCTGGTTTGTTTGTTTGTTTTGTTTATACATGCACTGGGTACAGTCAGAAGCGCGGGAGGGTGAGAGAATCCACCAGAGCCAGAGCGGGGAGCAGAGCAGGCAGAAGGACCGAGGTACACTGCTGAGGGGAGCAGCGGGCGGCAGGAGAGGTCCGCGCGCCATGTGGGACCCTCCTCCGGTGGCCGGGGAGCAGCTGGGGATCGAACCGGCGCCGCAGAGGCCGCGCGCAGCCTTGCAACCCAGCGCTCAACCGCTGCGCCACCGGGGAGGCTATTTTGAACTTTTAATGCCATCTAGATGGTTAAACATTTATTGGAAAAGCAAGCCTAACAACCAGCGCAAACAAAGCTGATCTGTACTCTGTACTGTGCTGGCATTTGGGTTGCATAAATGGAGAAGACAAGTCTGTCTGACAAGCTTGCGAACTCCAATAATCTTAACAGGGTGTGTGTGTGTGGTGAGATACAGGAGGTATTTATGGGGACTTAGGACAGTACTGGAGGGAGAAGTCTGACCTCACGTGCAGGAGCAGGGAAAGCTGAGATGTCTGGACCAAAGGGGGACATAGATTAGAAATACCCCAGGAGACAGTAGGGGAGGGCATGTGAGATGCCCTCTTGGGCAAGGGCACAGAACAGCATCTCCGAGACTAGAAAGATCTTTAATCTTGCCAGAAGGTAGAGTGTCAGGATAGGAAGCCAGAGAGCAAGCTTTGTTTGCGCTGGTTGTTAGGCTTGCTTTTCAAGCCTAACGCGCCTTGTCCTCTGGGTCAGAGGTTGACTCGTGCCTTCTAACTATCTACCAATGCATTTGTTTACTTTCCAACCCAAACCTTCCCCCTTTCCCACTTTAGGTCTATTAACTCACTGTTTCTTTTCTTAACTCTTGAAATTGAGTTCAATTAGGAAGTTTTGCTATTTTCTTGTGCTTTCTTGGCATTTCTTGCTAAGGTTGTTAGCATAAAACATGTATACTCATTCAGATCTTTGTTCACATGTTATCTTTCCAAAGAAGGCTTCTTGACAATCATATCTAAAATGGTTTGATGGAAATCTAAAAATGGGACAATCCTAGTCCCATCTTCATAGGTCTTATGATCCCAATATTGTGATTATGGGATTGTTTTATAATTCTGTGCTCTTCAATTTGGTAACCACTGTCCACATAAGATGGCTGCTATGAGCACTATGTAAATGTGTCTAGTGTAGTGGACAAACTAAAATTTCAATGTGATGAAATTCAAATTACATTTGAATAGCCACGTGGGGCTAGTGACTACCATTATGGACAGCTCTGTTCAGTTCCTACCTGACTATTTCTTCCATTTGAATGTAACTTGATGAGGATGGGAATTTGGATTATTTTAGTCATAGCTATATGCCTCACATTTGAAATAAGTTCTGGTACATAGTTGCAACTCAGTAATTATTTCTTGAATGAACAAATGTGTAAGTGAATGAATGGAGTATTACAACTTCAGGAAGTTGTGAGTACAAATGAAGACATCGTAATATATAGTAATGCTTGAGACAAAGCGTTGAGGAGTGCACACATGTCTAAGAATCAGTTTTCATCTGCTAGGACGTCCACTAGGAACTAATATAAGCCACTAGGCCCTGGGTGCATGTTGGGGAGGGGAAGAAGTGTTATACCTGTTGACCTCAGCTGTTTCAGGTGCTATCCCAAGCTGACGGTGGGGGGCCTGTGATGCATAACTGCCGTTGCCCAGCATTGATAATGTTCTACAGTAACCTAGGTGATCTCCACTCCATTGAGACCCTAGACAATAATGATTCCTCAAGACAAGGGGCTGGGTGAGGAGAAGGTACTATCCATCAAGAGTACCTCTACTCCCCTCTCCTTAGTAAAGAGAGATCAACTGCAGTTATAAAAGTAGAATTGAGCAAGTTCACAAATTGAGGAAGGGCTGTTTATAGAAGGTTGATAAGCAGATCTTACCAGGGAAGCCTGGAGGCTTCAAGAGAAGTGGAGACAGCGCAGTGCTCACTCCTCCTGGCGGTAGTCTTGCATTGTGATTCCTTATCTGCTCCAAAAGTTGTCTAAGGAGGTGGACAGCTGCCTCTTTAAACCCAGAGGATTTCCTGTCACAAAATGGATTAGAACCACAGGGTAATTATAGAATGATAAAGACAAATGCTTGTCAGGAAAGAATTAGTATCTCCTTGCTTTTGGGTGTTGATTTCTTTTTGTTCTTGGGGAAATGCATTCTTTGTGTTTCCCTTGGGCCCAAGATAACACTGACTAAATCCTGTTGTGGGATCTCCAGTTACTGGTGTGTGTGTGTGTGTGTGTGTGTTGTGTGTGTGTGTGTGTGTGTGTAGACAAATACACTGCAGACTTTTGGGAATTCAAATTCTTAGTTATCTATATTATATTAAAAGAGAATTTAGTGAAGTCAGTGATGCTGTTTTATATTTACTATATCCACAATGTAGAACAATAGCAGAATGAGGATAATTTATTGATTTATGTCGAAAAAGAAGAATGTTTCCTGTTTTAGGATTGCTTCAGCTTGTCAATAATTGATTTTGTTTTTAAGAATAACAAGAAGGAATTTAAAACACAGTGTAGTTAATGGCAGTATTTCTTTGCTTAAAATACCTACTTTGTGCACCTCCCTGGTGGGGCAAGGGGTTAAGATATAACAAAAGCTATTGAATAAAAATTTTCTCTTCGTGATCTTTCTCTGAATAGCTCTAGAATTTGTTAAAATCATTGCAATCTTTATTTTTATTTATTATTTTTAAAAAGATTTATTTATTTATGCATACACGAACTGAGGTACAGGCCAGAGGTATGGGGTGGGTGAGAGGATTCACCAGAGAGGGAGTGGGGAACAGAACAGGCAGACTGACTGAAATACACTGCTGAGGGGAGCAGTGGCGAGTCAGGATCGTCTGCACCAGGTGGGTAGCTCCCTGGCCAGGCATTGAACTCATGCAGCATTGGCTGCGGAGAGCTTCATAGGTTGAGTCTTAACCCCTTGCACCACCAGGGAGGCCCCAGCAATCTTTGTATTTAAAACAAACATACAGGGCCTCCCTGCTGGCGCAAGGAGTTAAGTTGCAGCACTATGAAGCTCTCTGCTGTCACTGCAGCACAAGTTGGATCTCTGGCCAGGGAGCTAACCCACATGGCGCAGCAGACCTCTCCTGTCTCATCTGCTGCTCCCCTCAGCAGTGTATTTCAGTAGATCTGCCTGTTCTGCTCCCCACTCTTCTTTTGGTGAAGCCTCTCGCCCCCACCCCCTCTGGCCTACACCCAGCTCTTGTATGCATAAATAAATAAAGTAAATCTTTAAAAAAATCCAAAATGCCTGCTTTGCATCATGTAGCAGAAAACGGTCCCCTTTATGGCAACAGAAACACATCTAGAATTCCAGAGCTATGGGAAGGTCTGAGCTTCAGATTTTGTCTAGTCTTCAAATCTAGATCCTTGGTATCTTAAAGTTAGAGCTGTGCTTCTGCAGAGAGCATCTCTGAGGCCCCTGGTAAGTACCATACTTTTTGCCATCCTAGATGGCACCTACTTCTGGTCACCCATCCCTAGCTATGATAACCTCAATCCCAGGATAACCCCGTGTTTTGGGCTCAGTTGTTGCTCCCCAAATTCATATGTTGAAATACTAACCCCCAGTGCCTTCAACTGTGATTATATTTGGAGAGAGGGTTTTTAAAGAGGCAAGTGAAAATTGCCTTAGGGTGGCCTCTAATCGATTATGACTGTGCTCCTTATTCGAAGAGGAGAGCATCACACAGACACACAGAGGAAAGACCATGTGAAGCCCCAGGGAGAAGATGGCCATCTACAAGCCAAGGAAGGAGGCCTTAGAAGAAACCAAACCTTCTGACACCTTGTTCTGAGTCTAGTAGCCTCCAAAACTGTGAGAAAATAAATCTCTGTTGTTTAAGTTGGTATTTTGTTATGGAAACCTCAGCAAACTGAAATACCCCAAATCTCTCATTCAAAATCGCTCTGAAAACTAAATAGGCTTCTCTGAGCAATGCTTTTCTTTCCATTCATTCACTCTGTCTGTGGAGTCTGGAGGTTCTTCAGTGTGGGATTCTAGCCTAACCTTGTTCCTTTTTTTTTTTTTTTTTTTAAAGATTTATACATATAAGAGCTGGGGTGTAGGCCAGGATGTGGGGGGTGAGAGACAGAGTGGGGAACAGAACAGGCAGATTGACTGAAATATACTGCTGAAGGGAACAGTGGGTGAAGACAGGAGAGGTCTGCCACACCACGTGGGTAGCTCCCTGGCTGGGGAGCAAACTTGTGCTGCAGTGGCTGCAGATAGCTTCATAGTGCTGCATCTTAACCCTTGTGCCACCAGAGAGGCCCACCTTATTCCTTTTTTAGACCTCATTTGGGAGGTTCTGAGCCCATAGCAATGGAAAGGGAAATGACGGGAATGAAGTCAGGGGTAAACTCCTTGATGTTTGCAGATGCCGTGTCGGCATTTTTTTTTTTTAAGTTATTTATTTACACAAGAACCGGGACACAGGCCAGATGCACAGGAGGGTGAGAGGATTCACCAGAGACAGAGCAGGGAACAGAACAGGCAGACTGACGAAATACACTGCTGAGGGGAGCAGTGGGCGAGACAGCAGAGGTCTGCCTGGACATATGGGACCCTCGCCAGCTGGCCGGGATCGAATTGGCACTGCAGATGCTGCGAACAGCTTCACAGTGCGGCGTTTAACCGCCTGCGCACGGGGGAGGCCCTGCCATGTCTGCATTTCTGAGGGTTCTCAGAACTTCTTAGCTTGGAACATAAGGCTTTTGCAACTTGACACCAACATTCCTTACATTAAACCTAAAAGTGAAGTGGCAAATGCAGTAAATGTTTATCAGAAGACAATTAGAAAAGTGAATTTCTCCACTATCAACAATGGATAGATCAACAAGACAAAAAATAAGTAAAGAAACCAAAGCTCTAAATAAGGACCTAGAGCAATTGGGCTTAACAGACATCTATAGAACACTAAACCCCAAAAAAACGGAGTACACATTTTTCTCAAGCGCACACGGATCATTCTCCAGGATCGATCACATACTGGGGCACAAGACAAACATCAACAGATACACCAAGATTGAAATCATACCAACCATCTTTTCTGACCATGAAGGCATCAAACTAGAACTAAACCATAAAAAGAAGGCAAGGAACTTTCCTACCTCATGGAGATTAAAAACCACACTACTGGAAGACCACTGGACTAATGAGGAGATCAAAGAAGAAATTAAAAATTTTTTTGAATTGAACGACAAGGAGGACACCAATATCCTAATGTATGGGATGCAGCAAAAGCAGTAATAAGAGGAAAATATATAGCAATAGAAGCTCACATCAAGAAACAAGAAAGAACTCAAAGAAACAACCTAATCTCGAAGTTCAAAGATCTAGAAAAAGAACAACAAAAAAACCCCAAAACCAGTAGAAGAAAAGAAATAATAAAAACCAAAGCAGAAATAAATGAAATTGAAACTAAAAAAACAATCCAAAAGATCAATGAAACAAGAGCTGGTTCTTTGAAAAAATCAATAAAATAGACAAACCCCTAGCCAGGCTCACAAAGGAAAAAAGGGAGAAAGCACAAATAAACAGGATCATCAATGAAAGAGGAGAAATCACAACGGACACAGCAGAAATCAAAAGAATAATCAGTAACTACTATGAACAGTTATATGGAAATAAGTTTAATAATCTAGAGGAGATGGACAAATTCCTACAACTCTACAATCACCCAAAGCTAGATAAAGAAGAAATAGAACACCTAAACAGACCAATTACAATTAGCGAAATTGAAATGGTAATCAAAAACCTCCCCAAAAACAAAAGCCCAGGACCTGATGGATTTACAAATGAATTCTACCAAACATTCAGAGACGAATTAGTGCCTATCCTTCACAAACTCTTCCAAAAAATTGAGAAGGAAGGGACAATACCAAACACGTTCTATGAAGCCAACATTACACTAATACCAAAACCGAACAAGGACAACACTAAAAAGGAAAACTACAGGCCAATCTCCCTAATGAACACTGATGCAAAAATCCTCAATAAAATTTAGCCATCAGAATCCAACAATGTATCCATAAGATAATTCACCACGACCAAGTAGGATTCATTCCAGGGGCACAAGGATGGTTTAACATCCGAAAATCAATCAACGTTATCCAACACATCAACAAAAAGAAATATAAAAACCATATGATAATATCATAGATGCTGAGAAAGCTTTCGACAAAGTGCAACACCCATTCATGATAAAATCCCTTGAAATTCTTGGGATACAAGGAACATACCTCAACATCATAAAGGCCATCTATGACAAGCCAACAGCCAGCATCATTCTCAATGGTGAAAAGCTGAAAGCAATTCCATTAAGATCTGGAACAAGACAAGGATGTCCACTCTCACCACTGCTTTTCAATATAATACTGGAAGTCCTAGCCAGGGCAATAAGACAAGAGAAAGACATCCAAGGAATCCAAATAGGAAAAGAAGAAGTCAAACTATCACTATTTGCAGACGATATGATATTATACATAGAGAACCCCAAAAACTCCACAGAAAAGCTAATTCAACTCATCAATCAGTTCAGTAAAGTGGCAGGATACAAAATCAACACGCAAAAGTCAGTAGCCTTCCTATACACAAACAATAAATCTGAAGAAGAAGAAATCAAAAAAAACCATCCCTTTTGTTATTGAAACAAAAAAAATCAAATATTTGGGAATAAATCTAACAAAAGAGATAAAGGACCTATACAAAGAAAACTATAAAACACTGTTAAAAGAATAGAAGAAGACACAAAGAAATGGAGAGACATCCCCTGCTCGTGGATTGGAAGAATAAACATTATTAAAATGGCCATCCTCCAAAAGCAATATACAGATTCAATGCTATTCCAATCAAAATTTCAATGTCATTCTTCAAAGAAATAGAACAATTATTGATGAAATTCATATGGAATCACAAAAAACCCCGAATAGCCAAAGCTCTCCTGAAAAAAAAAGAAGGGAATGGAGGCATTACACTCCCAGACTTCAAACTATACTACAAAGCCATAATCATCAAAACTGCATGGTATTGGAACAAGAACAGACATACAGACCAATGGAATCGAATAGAAAATCCAGAAATAAATCCACAGATTTATGGTCAACTAATCTTTGACAAAGGAGCAAAGACTATGCATTGGAGCAAAGAAAGTTTGTTCAATAAATGGTGCTGGGAAAACTGGGTCGCTACATGCAAAAGAATGAAGCTTGACCACTACCTCACACCATACACAAAAATCAACTCAAAATGGATTAAAGAACTAGACATAAGACCTGAAACCATAAAATATATAGAAGGAAATATAGGCGAAACACTACGTGATCTGCACATCAAAGACATCTTTACAGACACATCACCCAAAGCAGTGATAGTGAAGGCAAAGATAAACAGCTGGGACTACATCAAATTAAAGAGCTTCTGCACAGCAAAAGAGACAATAACAAAAACAAATAGAGAACCCCACCAACTGGGAGAACATTTTTGCACCCAACACTAATGATAAAGCACTGATCACAAAAATCTGCAAAGAGCTGATGAGACTCAGCAACAACAAAGAAAATAATCCAGTCAAAAAATGGGCAGAAGAGCTAAAAAGAAACTTCTCTGAAGAGGAAATGCAAATGGCCAACAGGCATATGAAAAAATGTTCAACATCACTTGCCATCAGGGAAATGCAAATCAAAACTACCATGAGATACCATCTACACCAGTGAGAATGGCACATATTAAAAAAACTAGCAACAACAAATGCTGGCGAGGGTGTGGAGAAAAAGGAACTCTTCTGCACTGTTGGTGGGAGTGCAAACTGGTCCAACTACTGTGGAGAGCTGTGTGGAGATTTCTGGACCTACTAAACATAGAGCTTCCATATGATCCAGCAATTCCACTCCTAGGTATTTACCCAAAGGACACAGAAACATCAATTCCAAAGAACACCTGCACCCCTATGTTTATAGCAGCACTGTTTACAATAGCTAAGCTTTGGAAACAACCAAATGCCAAAAATAGATGACTGGATCAGAAGATGTGGTACATATATACCATGGAATATTACTCAGCATTCAAAAAAGATAAACACATGCAATTTGCAGCAACATGGATGGCGCTGGAAGGGATCATGCTCAGCGAAATAAGCCAAAAAGAAAAAGAAAAATACCGGATGGTCTCACTCATAGCAGGAATCTAGAAAACTTAAATAAGGGACCAGGAAAATGAATAACTATAAGAAAGTGAAAATCAAAACAACAAAAACTATGAACCAGAGACACTTTTAGGGGGGCGGGGGCGGAGGGGAGGGATTGGGGTCAGAATGGGGGCTGCAATTGTATGGGGAATATAACAATAAAATTTATAAAAAAAATAAAAAATAAAAAATAAAAAAATAAACTACAAAAAAAAAAAAAAAAAAAAAAAAAAAAAAGTGAATTTCTCT
>NW_023601120.1:0-22972 GCF_014898055.3 Talpa occidentalis
GTTTATCCACTTAGATCTGCATCAGCCAAAAAGCAATTCAATGTTCCTTGTTCCATTCTCCATTTCAGTCATTCAATCATTTGTCTTATTCTAAGGGACAAAGAATGAATCTTAGTCCTTGGGGGCATCTAATTTCTTTCCTTATAGAGCATGTTTTTTCTGTCTGTTTGACTTTTACTTCCTTAAATACTTAAAGTTTCATGACTACCTCTGTTGTACAAATCCACTTAAAGATATTTCTTATCACAGCTGGCTTCCTAGTTTATTCCTGGAGGTCACTCATACTGGGAGCTGTTTTCCTGCTGATAAAACCTACAGGAAGGCATCTTGGAAGAAGGCGGTATGACTGTGTTATCAAACAATTTCATCCATTGCATTTTAGCCATCCCCAGTGCAATGCTGATAGGATGAAACCAATAAAAATAGTGAATAATAAATCCCACATGACAAAATTGCATTTGTTAAGTGACTTAGAGTACATGATAGTCTATTATAAAAAAATATATATGGCATATATATATAATAATTGCTCTAAAAAGTCTACCATACAAAGTAATTTATATTTCTATTGATAGAATGGGGAAAATTATGAATTGGTCCTCCTACTACTTTGGTAAAAACTAAATTATTTTATTTGTTACCATTTAGATTAACCCGTATTCAGATCACCCTAGAGTTTTAGAGTAATACTGAGAAGTCAGCACTTCCGCTATACAAATGAACAAACTGATGAGCAGAAAAGATAAATACCAGAACTACAACAATTCTTTCTTTGACCAAATTCTACTTTGATTCCCCTGAACCTTTCCACTACATGTTGACTTTTGGAATTCTGTGTTTGTCTCTTCATTGTTTAGTTTTAGTAAGAATTTTTATTGTGGTTTAATCAGAATACCCCATATTTCTATCTCATCATCTTGATTGAAGTGGGTTCCTCAAACTCCAGCATCCTGAGAATGGCTGGTCATTCCTGCCTGACCTCGGGAAGAATCCTACTAGGTAGTTTATCCGTATCTGCCAGTATGCCCCCCTTATCTTTGATGTTTCCTCTTAATAATTTTCTATCTACGAATCCCTAACTAACTTGCTCCTTGGTTGTAATTGACATTTGCCCATGCTACTTAGAAACTCAAACTGATTCTACACTGAGATCTATTTTCCCTATTGTAATAGTACTGAATAAAATATGTTTTACAGCATTTTAACTGTTGTCCAGTTCTTTTTTCCTTTTTTTTTTTTTTTTAGCCACCGTCAGCAGAGATTACAGAGTCCTAAACCATGTAAACTGCTGCATATACCTTTCCTTTTTTAGTTACAGTCTCCTGAGTGGATGTTCTAAATCCTGATTCCCCTCCCTCCCCCATCAATTCATAATTTATTTCCTGTACCACTAATCTTTAAGCACTACATTCATTATGCAATTCTTCTACCTTCAAATGTCCAATGGCTATCCATTCGCTTCCACATCAAATCTATACTTATCTGCCTGGTTTTAAGACCCTATAAAATTTGATACTATACTGTATATCCAGCTTTATCTCCAATTAATCCTGACTACATGCTCTAATAAGGTCATTTCTCTCATGGCTCTATCATACGAGTTTTGTCTCCTTTAACCATCATGCTTTCCTACATGTTATTCTCTATATTTGAACTTTTCTATTTAATAGGCAATTTAGTGATTAACAGCTGCAACTCTTATTCTGCAGATGAGAAAATCTGGGCCCAGAAATATAGTGATGATATCACTTTCTCATTGCTAATTAAAACACAGCTAGGCCAGAAGCCCCAGTCTTTTTTTTTTAAACTTGGGTGGGAAGTCATCCTTCCTCTTCAGTGAACTTAACTGTACATATGCAACAGTCAATTATTTCTTATTTTTTTTTAAACACATTTTTTTTTTTTATTTATAGAGGCATGTTTTTATTTATTTATTTATTTGTTTGTTTGTTTTGTTTATACATGCACTGGGTACAGTCAGAAGCGCGGGAGGGCGAGAGAATTCACCAGAGCCAGAGCGGGGAGCAGAGCAGGCAGAAGGACTGAAGTACACTGCTGAGGGGAGCAGCGGGCGGCAGGAGAGGTCTGCGCGCCATGTGGGACCCTCCTCCGGTGGCCGGGGAGCAGCTGGGGATCGAACCGCTGCGCCGCAGAGGTCGCCGGCAGCTTCGCAACCCAGCGCTCAACCGCTGCGCCACCGGGGAGGCCCAATTATTTCTTCTTATAGGAAGCAATGCCTAACAAACCCAGTGCTTATCAGAATTAGTCTGTGTGATATGTTTTCATTATTCATGACCCCTAAAAATCAACAGTTAATTCAATCTTTTCCATTAAGTGAGTTAGAGTTGTGTCATCTAGATTTTAAACAGGAATCAGCATCAACATTTAATGTTTATATTGGCCAGCATATCTTGCATATATGGAAACAAATTGCTACTGTTTAGATAAATGTCAGTTCAGATCATTAAACTGTTAACTTTTTCTATAGACAATGTGAATGTTCTAGAGATCTCTAACACTGTAGTAGGACTTTGTGAGAATATGTAATATTCTTTTATGGATCATTTTCTTAGTTGAAATTAAAATGCTTGTGACTTTTAAATAAATTGTCTGTACAACCAAATTCAGAAATTTTGTCATCAATATTTCTCTTTAAAAAAAAAAAGTAGTTAAAGGGGACTTCCCTGGTGGCGCAAGGGGTTAAGACACAGCACTATCAAGCTAGCCACAGAAACTGAAGCACAAATTTGATCCCCCACCAGGGAGGTGACCCACATGGCACAGCAGACCTCACCTGACTCGCCCCCTGCTCCACTCAGCAGTGTATTTCAGCCAATCTGCCTGTTCTGTTCCCCACTCTGTCTCTAGTGAATCCTCTCACCCCCCCAAACCTCTGGCCTGTACCCAGTACTCATATGCATAAATAAATAAATCTTTTAAAAAATAGTTAAGGCTACATAAAATTATTTACCCATTATTTCAACTTCTTGCAGTAACAGTTACCAAATAATGTTTAGAAAAAATAATTGTGCTTCACTAAACTATTAAGACTCAGTGTGTTCCTCAATAACAAAAAAAAAAAATTAGTATTAATTTGGTAATTTTAGAATAATTTTCATCTAGTTATTTATAACTTTGAAACATATTTAATTATAAATATTCCAAAGGCAGACTTATAGCATAAGGTTAAAGTAAAAAAACAAAAAATAAGATACCAGGGGAAAAATATGAGGGAAAACAGCCTTTCTTTTATTTTTAATCATGTTTTATTGAGGTAGGAAAAAATGAGTTTTAAAACTATCAAGGTTGGTTACTGTCATGGTGTTTGTGAAATGCCCCAAAGTGGATTCAATTGAGATAATAGGCCTCATGAATTGTTAAGAATACTTGTAAATAATTCTTATGAGTTACAATGGAAGTCAATAAAATAAATAAGCTTAAATATCATGGAGGCTTTATAATTTTTTAAATGAACTTTGGTGCCCAGAACATATAAAATTGTGAAGCATTTTCTGAAACCACCTCTATTGTAGTAATATCTAAAGTCCAGTAATTTGCCATTTACGATAGTAGACAGTTTTTCTTCATCTTCTGTCCCTTCAAGTACAGGTATAATCTGAAAATACTTTTAATATCTAAAATTTTACTTGATAACAAAATGGTATACTAAGTTTCTAGGTTAAAGTTGAAAGTGAAAAATAAAGACTTCCTAATGGAGTCTTGAGAACCTTCAAATACCAAGTCATCAACATATTAAAAAAAAAAAAAGTAAAAGTGAGTCACAGGAAGTTATCAGGGTAATTAAATAAAGTGACACCCTCTTTCCCCCCTTAGTAAGTTTTTTTATCTTTGCTCAAAACCCTCTGATCCCTTAAAGGAAGGTAGAAGACTTACTTAGCAGCTACTCTGGTGTGGATACTGGGGCCTCAAGAAGAGGAGCAAAGCAAATGCTGAGATGATTCCAAACTAATTCACAATGCAGTAGAGCAAGGGCAGCTGGGCATGAATGAGATGGAAATGTACTGACAGAACCAAAGATCTCTTTCCTTGCTTGTGGCTTTCTGCTGCCTGCAAGTCTTTCAGACTTCAACATATACTGATATTTCATGTCTGCTTAAGTACCATGATGCCCAGGACTGATCTTTCATAACTATTAGAGTTTGTCATTACAGTTGCCAGAACAACTCAAAGATCCATAATGGCAGGGGACTTATCTAGTGTGTCCATCCTTATGTAACCATCACACAGTGTCTGATGTATATTAGACATATCATGATTAAGAAAAAAGAGCTTTTAAATTATATTATCAGCTGATGAAGCTGTCAGGACGCATGACCTTCCATTCCTGAAGTAGAACCCACATCTCTAGTCACAATGGACAATGTGGAGGAGGTTCCATTTAAGTATTTGAAATAAGAGGGTTTTTTTTTTTTTTTTACTTTTTTAATCCAGGATATTCAAATGTAACCACTCAGAAATTTTAACATAAAAAAGCAGACTTATTTTTTTTCTAATCTCTCAACACTTTTCTAATGCCTCATTTCTGATTGCTGTCTCTCCTGAGCTTTCACACTTAGAACATCACTTTAATATTTATAATTATATGTTCTCCTATGTGAATTGCAGTACTATTTACAATATCCAAAAGATAGAACCAAAGAAACAACAAAAGCACCCAACAACAAATAAGTGGATTAAGAAGTGGTAAATATACACAATGGATACTACTCAGCTGAAAGAAATTTTGCCATTTTTAATGTGGATATAACTGGAAATTACATTAAGTGAAGTCAGAAGGAGAAAGTCAAATACCGGATGACTTCACTCATGCATGGAATATAGAGAAATAAAAGTCAAAAGTAAACCAAAACAAACCCTAGAAATCTGACTGTAGAAAGGCGGCTTCTAGAGGACAAAGGTAGGAGGAGGGAAGCAAAGAGGGTGGGCACAGACTATAATGGAGGATCATGAGTATTTGGGTGGTGGGTGTGCTGTGGTTACATACACGTGAAGAGATGTGAATCCATACCCATAAGTCATATATAGTATTGTAAACCAACACTACTTAATAAAAGTATAATAAAAAGTATAAATTCTAACATATAGCAGTTTTGTTTCTCCAACTCCACACGTGGGTCAGCATATAGGCATTATAATAAAGAGACTATGACTTGAGAGTCCCATAAACATGACTTTGAATTTGTGGGGCAAGTTTCTTCATTTCTTTGCTAATCTGTTTCCTCATCTGGAATATGGAAGTCTCAATGCCTCTATACCACCACCAAAGTGGAAATATATAGGAAAGATGTTTCACACTATGTTTCATTTCAAAATGGTTTGCCAGTGGAGAATACTAGCTCTACCTCCATCTTTTTCTATCCTCATAAAAACCAAAGTAATAAACCTTAATTACAACTTTTTATTACTGAATAATTTGTTTGCCAATTTTGTTTGGCAAAGTCCTTGAAACTATGTCTGTTGTCAGTGCCTCTAGGGAGAACGCTGTTATCAGAGTGAACCTAAAATTATGTTTTATGGTACTTGAACTTCAGAGGTTTTCAGAGAAGCTGACAAAGAGGACAGTAATAACTTGTCTCTGGAAAGGACTAGAGTCAAAATAAGGGGAGATGCAATTGTATGGGGAACATAACCATAATGAAAATGCATACATTGTGCAAAAATGAAAAATGATGTAAGAATTATATAAAATATTAAAAAAAAGAACTTGTCTCTGTTAGCAGTACTATGGCAAGTAGACTGGCATGAATGGAGTAAAATTAAGTAGGAGTTGTGCTCTGGAGAACATAAAATCCATCTGCAAAGCTGATTTAGTTATCGCCAAACCACAAAGCTTCCTACTCCACATATTTCAATCTAGATTGAATCGAAGAGTAAATAAGACATGGATGGAATATTTCAGGGAGTTACATAAATTTGCAAACATATAAAAATGCATTGGGGAAAAATTATTAAAAATTATCAGATTAATGAACCAAGGAAACAGTAATTATGACCATTTAAAAGAGGTAATAAGTAACACACTTTAGAAGACAAGGAATTGGTGCTGGTTATTTGAGAAGCTCAGGTACAGAGTATGTTAATGAGTGGGTGTCTTCAAATATGAGTTTTCAAGATCTGGTACCTAACAGAGATAATATGATTGATGTGCGCTAAAAAGACAAATAATATATATATATATATATATATATATTATATATATATATTATAGCAATTATGCTCTATTTGACACAATAGATGTTTGAAATTCCTATTTGAAAGTTATAAATGAGGAAGAGATACTGTATTGAGCATGACTGAGAGGGGATGATATTGGGATAAGAATGAGAGAAAAGAAAAACAAGGACACTGAAAGCAACATAGGCAGAAAAGCTGATGATAGAAATGCCAGTCCCAAAGATATTTGCAACAGTGACTAAGTTCGAGTTCATGTATTTCGTGAGATTTCTGTCCTACATGGGGAAGAAAAAAAATAAATATAGCATAAGACTTTCCTAATTTCCATGATTCAGTAGAGTAACATAATTGCTAGGTATTTACAAAATTTGCAATGTCTTCTACCTCTCCCTTAAAAACATCATCCTTCAGAACTGCTGAAGGAAGAATTAACAAGGGGACCAAGTTTCACCTTAAAGGCACTTTCAGAGAGAATAGCAAAATGCTCCAATTTCAGAATTTAGCATTATTAACTGAAGAATTCCAAATATGAAAAATATTTATATTTAGGCAAAAACAATCAAACATTAACCTACTATGATAAAATAGGATCTACTCTCATAATGGACTACTTCTGAGTTGCTTAGATTAAATAAAACTTCTGACAACTGGGATATTATGATTTAGTCTTTCAGGACATAAGCAAATATGATTTGCAAGTATGAAATCTATCATAGAATAACAGTTGGCAAGGGCCTCCCCGGTGGCACAGCGGTTGAGCGCTCGGCTGCAAAGCTGCCCGCAGCCTCTGCAGCGCTGGTTCGATCCCCGGCCACCGGTGAGGGTCCCGCATGGCGTGCAGACCTCTCTTGCCGCCCGCTGCTCTCCTCAGCAGTGTCCTCCGTCTGTCTGCCTGTTCTGCTACCTGCTCTGGCTCTGGTGAATTCTCTCACCCTCCCGCGCTATTGACTGTACCCAGAGCTTGTATAAATAAATAAATAAATCTTAAAAAAAAAAAAAAAAGAAGAAAGAATAACAGTTGGCAAGAGGTCAGGGCAGGGGGGATATTGAATATGTAGTTCTGGAGTCAGAGGGGCCTGGGATTGAATTTTGACTATCTTTATAGCTTGCTAGGACCCTGCTTTTTCCTCTGTAAAATATGCCATGCAGAAGTGTACCTCTTAAGATTATTGTAAAGGACACAGGAATAAAAAAAAGTTCTGTGAGTATTTCTCCCATAAAATATTTCCAAGAGTTCCTGGGACATAGTAAGGCTAAATACATCTTAACAAGTAACACTGCTTCCCTACTAGGTCCGTTTCCTTTGCTTAACCCAAACTAGAGCAAAGCTCTACTTGTCCTAAGTGGTCAGAAATGGGATGCAGAATTGGCAATTAGGATTTACCCCTTTCAATTACCTATTTCAGGCTTACCCTGTTATAAAGAAGCCTAAAGTCACAGATAATTTCTGACAAAAGGAAGTTTACTTATTCCCCAAATTATTTATTAAAGCTTAATCCACTATTGCTAAGAGAAAATACCTGTTTCAAATTTTATTTTATTTCATATTGACTAGAAATGCTTGTTCTTTATTTTTTTTAATCTACTAAAGTGGCATTAATATTCACAAAAAAATGGAAGGTCAAGCCTACTTAAAAATTACTATGTCTCCCTGGTAACCTAGGGGTTAAGTCTCAATGCTATCACTGCTACAGCCTGAATTTGACACCTAGCCAGGGAGCTAACCCACATGGTGCAGCATACCTCTACTGTCTTGCCTGCTGCTCCCCTTAGCAGTGTATTTCAGTAAAATCCACCTGCTGTGCTCCACATTCTGTCTCTGGTGAATCCTCTCACCTTCCCCACATCAAGCTGCACCTCTGGCCTACACCCCTGTTCTACACACACACACACACACACACACAAAACAACAAAATTATTTCTTCCAATACTATGTTAGAAAACTTTATGACCTTTGCTAGTTTAAAGAAAATTGAAAACAATTTTTAAAATTTCATTAAAGTAAAATAATTTGAATGTAATGACAAGAGCCAGAAGAACTTGACAGGATTTCATAAAATCTCCATGGAGATTGCAGTAATCTGACCATTCTCTTTTCTACCTTAAAGCAGGTTTTAGAGGGTTAAATCATATAGATTACTCTGCAAAAAGGAGACCAACACTGGTTTTAAATTACTTGTGCAAGTTAATTTAACTGAGCCTGAATGATAATGAGTCAGGAAAACTACATTTTAATGCCTTCTGCATTTGCCTAGGTGGCCCCTGAGCTTCAAATTCCCTGTTCATTCCCCAAATTTCAGTTCAAATGTTGCGGGTCAATAGTTGTAAAACTTCCCAATTGCCTAGGTGTGGATGCTGAAATATAGATGAGGATGCAGGGGCTGGGAAGGCGTAGTAAGTCCAAGTGCTTTGGGGAAGGGTGGTGGTCTACAGGGAGAGGAGGCAAGTGTTCTAAGTGCTCACCAGCCGCCCAAAGCAGGCAAATCCTCAAAAATGGAAAGGAAGGGGCTGCTTGGAAAGATGACTTGTCAGCAACTGCTCATGCTTCTCTCAGGAAAACATGCTAGCATTATCCATACTTCCGTGGGGGGTGGACATCTTAGTTCTGGCTAGAGAGCTACTCAGCTGACAGGAGGGTCAAATGCTAATTAACGTGGACTGTAAAATAGAGTATGGTTCCCTAACTTCCTATTTTCCTGAGAACAAAATAATAAATCTTTTATTCAAAAGCAAAATAAATGTCACAGGTCACACCTCAAACTTCCAAAGTAGAAATGATTGTTGATTTTCAAAGCCACACACATTTATATGTGCATTATATACAAATACGTATTACTTTTCTATTGTATTCTATATGACTATCCACACACATACACTCATATAGCCACATACATTAAAAAAAAATCTGTTCTAAATTCTTTACTGCTGGTGGGCTGTCTGATAAGGTACCTGCACACTGAAATTAGTAGGTCCTTTACCATTTGGTAAAGGAACAGAGAATCATACTTTATACAAATTTTTTAACATCTCTATATGGACTTTCAATACATCAGCATTGAAAGGTAGCAAGGAAGCCCAGTGTATAAGTTTGGAAAATGGAGCTCAGTAGTCATTACTTTCACCAAATACATGTAGTGAGTGAATGGATGTATTTGATTTTGATTTTAACTCCAACTGATGGTAATTCTGGTGCCCTTCCCACAGTACCACACTGGTAAATTTGCTAACTTACAACAATGCCGTTTGTTTTATCATACAAAACCCCACTAGTCTAAGACTTTAAATGCAACATCCATTTCTGATTGTATAAACCAGGGTCCTATTTATTTCTATTTTATATCTTGGAAAATTGTGTTTATTCTGTCACACTTGACACTCAGACATGAACAACATATATGGTTTACTGACATTATTCAGCAGAAGGGAAGTTTTAAACCACATCTAAGTGAGAGAAGGAATCATTTGATCTTGAATGTAGCGAAAGGCTATCCAGACTAAGGCTTTATGGAAGAGAAATGAGCAAGTGGTATGTATCATTTTAAGCAGATTTGCATGACTGGAGCCAAGAGCTTCTGTCAAGAAAGAAAATAGACTGGCAACAGATAGAATAGAGATAGGAAACTGTCAAGATGTCATGATTTGAGGGACACTGAGAACCATTTCCTTGCGTAAAATTACTTTTCCTACCGACCTCTATCCTCTCCCATTACTTATTTTCCCGAGTAAGAGCAACACAACTCTGTTCAGAGCCAAGTACATTTTCTAGAAGGGATGAAATTTTCATTGTTTGCAGCTCATGGGCATAACATGAAGTGGTTGATTAGAACAGTGTAATGCAAAAGATGATGAATTTTTTAAAACAGTGCAAGTACCTTTCACAAATTCCCAGTAGCTGGCAAAACCACCAGAAGATGAACACGTAATAACTTCAAGCAGCCTTTAGATGAGGTCACTCTAAACCCTGAGGATTCCTGCTCCCACAACATGCCCTGCAACCCACAGGTGACCAGGAGCCTGTTACTAGCGGACAGGAGTCCACCTGGGGAGCTCCAAGTGTAAGATCCAAATTGGAAGCAACAAATGGGGGCTCATTTGGTGGGACAAAAGTGTGTGTGTGCTGGTTGCCTTCACTGCTTGACTGTTCAGATATTTGCCAGGTTTAGCTAGGCAGTGGAATTAAGACCAGGAAAGTTGTTACCAAAAGAAATAATTGGTTTCTAAAGTCGCCTTTGCTTGGGTGGAAATTGTGTCAGTTACGTGGGAAATTCAACACCTTGCACAGGCGTGTGGTCAAGGGGAGGAGGGTGGAGAGGAGTGGCTGAATATGGGTTCCTCACCTCCCCTCAAAACCAGGGGACCCCAGGAACCCAGCTCCGAATTTGAAGGAGACAGCTTCCCTAACAGAACCTGGCACCCCACCTCACGTGAGTGTCTGGATTTAATTCTTATCCAGTAAACAGCCATCCCTGAAGCCAGGGAGGGCTCTGCAGGGTTGAGCAGTCCTGGACTGGGTGTGGAGCCCCAGAGTCGATGCCTTGTTAAGGAATGCGCTTCTGGCCCAGAAAGTCAGTTTTGAGTTTGTGAGCTCCAGGTTTGATGCCTTAAATTTGTGTGCTGGTGCTAGAGTATGAGGAGGACGTAACCCCACAAGAGCTGGAGTAAGGACTTACTCGCCACAGTGTCCCTGGAGTTTAAAGTGAGAAAGTCTGTTAAGTGCTCCTCTAAATAGTCTGCCCCCGCCTCAAAACTCCAAGCCCTCAGAATCATGATGCTAAGTCAATCACCATCTTTGGGGGGATATATGGTTCACCCCGGAACCACAGGCTCCTCTGACTGCTCTTGGGGGTCTCATGGGATAACCAACACACGTGGGGAGGGCAGGAATAGCAGGCAGTTCCACTCACAAACCCACACCAGATCCTGGGACTTAAATTTCCCAAATCATTCATTATGTCTGTCTCAAAAATAGAATTGACAACTGGGAAACAAAACTAAATACAGATTAAAGCACAAATGTTTCTGAAAATGCCACCTTCAAATTCATTGTTCTTCCTACTCACGTACCCCTTATTACATTGCTCATATTCTGAATATGAAAAAGTCTCAGGATGCCATAGTCCCCACATATGGCAGAAACAGAAACAGAGATGAGAAACAGGGCCTCCAATTTCACATTTCAGCTGTGAACTTCCAAGGTTGTGAAACAAAAAAGGCCACAGAGTGAGTTGGTGGCAGAGTTTCATTCAAAGTCCTCACCCACTAACAAGCAACAGTTTTAATAAACAAGACAACTTACTCACTCGTGCAGATGTTGTTGGGCATCAGCAAAAACAGTCGACCTCCATACACAGCCACCAGCCAGACTGGTGAGTTTATATAGAAGCCTGAACTAGGTTCAGCCAAGTATCTAGTCCAGGTGGTCTTAATAGGGCATTACTCTTAAGGGCTATGTCCTTAAAGAGGCTCCTAGTGTGGGAATGAGGGCTAAATCACACATTCCAAGGAAGGCAAGGGGTTAAAAAGCCTCTGATTACCCAGAGTCAGCTCATGGGTCAACTAAAGGTCATGCTCTGTCCCTGAACTCCTCCAGTAAATTTGAGTAAATAATCTTCATTTGCTCAGTTTTGTCATGTTTTAGAAAAGGCGACCATGCTCCCTTTCCTTCCACACAAACAGGATTGTTGTAAATGAGTCTCATCTGTGGAAAGGGATGGCTGAGATCAACTAAACTGACCCATCTTATGCTCAAAAGTCCAAATTACTGAACGTTTTTTTAACTATTTACTAACTGGAAAGGACTGGTTTCCAGATAGTCATGGTCTTCTCAAACAACAAAGAACCAAGACCAACTGGACTAAAAGCCAATATACCATAAGAAATACACTCTCTCACCAATCCTAATTCTTGGTAAACAGATTTTGCATTTCGATCTGTAGGGTAAATGAAGTTATCAGGCTTTTTTGCCCTCCTGCATCTATGACCAGCACCTTCAGTCTTGCACAGGCACCTGTTATTATGGACATCTGGGCCCAGTAAGCATGGGGCATGTGTATATGTAAATAAAGACACCTGTGCAAGGGGCTATAAGGGTAGTGTCACTCTTCCACAGGAGGGCAGGGAGAGGAGATAGCCAGGGAAACACTGGGAAAGGAAGCTAGTCTGTTCCCTGATTCAGCATTAAAGCCCTGTAAAAATCGACCAAAGGCTCCAAAAGTATCTTTTCATCTGTGAGAACTGACAATGAACTTACCTGCCCCTGCCCAGGATGGCTGCTAAACACTATCCTTCTTCCATCCTCTTTTGTCTTTTAAACCCATGTAAGGGGCAGGACCAGGCACAGTGCAGGTTTTCTGATCCCATGCAGATCGGGTAAAGGAGGAGTCAGAGTCCTCAGTAGTTTTGCAGGTTTTTTATTTGGGGTTCACCAGGCATATGGCAGGCAGGGGTGCTGGCTGGGGGGCTGGGAGGCTGGCATGCCTCCCAGCCCCCAGCAAGTCTTCACTCTATCTGGGCTCTCTGGCGTTCTCTGCTTCTGCTTCGGCTTCTCCTTCAGGTTCTGCTGCTGCTGGCTGGGGCTGCTCGCGTCCCCCCCGTGACGCCGCCCTTAAAAGCACAGTCTTAACTCAGCTGAATCCCATCTACCTATGCCCACACCCTATTCCAGGTGCCCGCCATCAGGCATGCATTCAGGACAAGGATCCATCATCTATCCTGATGGCGGAAGGGCAGAAAAGCCTGACATTTTCTTTACCCTACAGTCCACCCCCTCAGGGTTTTCTGCCATATAGTCTATACATATATATACAATTTTCTAAGCAAACAAACAATGCAGCCATGGCCCACAAAAGCAAATACATCAAATATAACAAAATACAATATAACAAAATACAACAGAACACAAATAAGTCCAGGCAGGGCACCAACCAAGTGCAAAAGACAATTATTGGTACCAGCAGATGAGCCACCAAATCTGCTGCCGAAGGCACTGCTCATACGAGGGAGGGGAAATCACACACGGCATCTGCTATAACACACCAGGAGCCGTCAGGCTTCCTGGCCTTCTCTGGCTGTAGTCTCGGCTACAAGACACACACAGCATCCACCCCCAGGATGCACTAGCTCTGGGATTGGCAATTTTATTCTGTTGGGGGTAATCGCCAACCCTCAGGGTTTCTGTCTGCAGTCGCTCCAACACTCGGCCTTCATGGCCACCCATGCGACTCACAGACCCCTGCTCTCAAGCCAACCCACTGCACAAGCACATGGGTCGGGGATCCAAACTTTGCATTTGGCTTGGGCTCCACCCCAAGCCACATTCCCCACCCGTCCCCCAAGGACGGGCTCCTCAGCTCCTCACCCTCACTCAAGAATGAGCAGGGCATCACCCATAGGTGATTTTACGAGACTCACAGGGCTTCAGCATACCCAGGCTGCTTAACAGCCGCTTTAGGGCTTCTCAACTTAGCATCAGTACCAGCTTTTGCCACCTTAGTTGGCTTTTCTCCTCCACCTGGCCACTGGGCATACACAGGCTGCTTTTGGCCATCTAGGCCCACTGGCCACCCCCAGATTCTCAAAAAATAAACATAACCTGCTAAGGTCCTCCGCCTTCTGGCGAGATTGTCAGTCCAAAATCATCAGTTCATCAGTCTATCAGTCCATTGGCCTCTCCCTGCTTCAGCAATGGCCTGCTGCCTCAGGGGTCATTGGCTGGTCCTTTCCGGTGTCGTTGGCTGGTCCTATCCGGTGTCGTTGGCTGGTCCTTTCCGGTGTCGTTGGCTGGTCCTTTCCGGTGTCGTTGGCTGGTCCTTTCCGGTGTCGTTGGCTGGTCCTTTCAGGCGTCTCCTTCACGCCAGGTCTCATCCTGTAGCTCGTGGACGTATCCATCTTCTATACCGCCATGGTGCCTCCAGCGTCGTCACAGGCAAAGTCTGTTCTCCTTAGTCCCTCCAGGTCTTCGGAGGGCTCCAATACCCGTCTGCATGGATCTTGCCGACATACGCCAATTGTAAGGGCAGGACTGGATACAGTGCAGGTTTTCTGATCCCATGCAGATCGGGTAAAGGAGGAGTCAGAGTCCTCAGTAGTTTTGCAGGTTTTTTATTTGGGGTTCACCAGGCATATGGCAGGCAGGGGTGCTGGCTGGGGGGCTGGGAGGCTGGCATGCCTCCCAGCCCCCAGCAAGTCTTCACTCTATCTGGGCTCTCTGGCGTTCTCTGCTTCTGCTTCGGCTTCTCCTTCAGGTTCTGCTGCTGCTGGCTGGGGCTGCTCGCGTCCCCCCCGTGACGCCGCCCTTAAAAGCACAGTCTTAACTCAGCTGAATCCCATCTACCTATGCCCACACCCTATTCCAGGTGCCCGCCATCAGGCATGCATTCAGGACAAGGATCCATCATCTATCCTGATGGCGGAAGGGCAGAAAAGCCTGACATTTTCTTTACCCTACAACCCATAAATCAAAGGTCCCCAAGGACAGTTTGGATAACTGCCTGCAATTGTGCTCCCTGATTTGCAAATCTAAGTCTTCAAATATGATCATTTCATTTTATTTTTGTTGTCTTTTTCTTGGTTGACATCAGTTTCTTATGGGGGAAAAAGTAAGAGACAAATGTAATATAATCTGCTTTAAAATACCAAAATCTTAAGAACTAACATTTTATAGTTACTATCAGTCAGGTCTTATTCTATGCAATATACAAGTATTGAATCTTATATATACAGTTAACTTATTGAATTAATGTTAATCTAGTTAATTTTAAAAATAACCCTACAGGGCCTCCCTGGTGGCGCAAGGGCATAAGATGCGACCTATAAAGCTATTTGCAGCCACTGCAGCATGAGTTCGATCCCCAGCCAGGGAGCTGCCCACATGGTGCAGCAGACCTCTCCTGACTCACCCACTGCTCCCCTCAGCAGTGTATTTCAGTCAATCCGCATCTGCCTGTTCTGCTCCCCACTCTTTCTCTGGTGAATCCTCTCCCCACCCACACCTCTGGTCTGTACTATTTGCTTACACTGAAGAGGCCCACTGTGAATGCTGTGTTGATATCAGACCTGGGAGGAACAAGTATAGAAGCAGGAAGGCCAGCTGGAGCTACATACCCTAACCACCAGGCTATGCCCAGCACAAGAGGGCTTTCACTGAGTCTTTGGGAAGAGATGATTGGCCAGGTGGGCGTTTGTACTTAGAGCTGGTGCCCATCTTGATGAAACATACTCTGCTCAGCAAAAGGCACTGTTTCCACATGTTAACAAAGGCCAGAAATCTATATTTTTATGAGGTATCTCCTGATTTTAAGATTCAGAAATAATGCAAAAGAGTTTTGTTGTTGTTTTCTTTCAGCTCCTCAAACCAAATAAACCCAATATGGATGGGACAGGTGTGCCCACAAGTCACCACCTCTGGGATTCTACTCTGATCCTCCGAGATACCAAGAATTCTTTTAGAACTAACATGCTAAGATTCCACTTAGCCTTATTTACTGTATCACACTTAATACCACAAATATGTTTAATTTATAAGATCAACCTTTTCAAACACCTTATAAGAGAGATTATATCACTTCTGGAGAGTTGTCCTCCATTAATCCTTCTAGAAGAGGCAAGAAGACAGAACGATGAAAGACCTTCTGACAGTGATTGTTCAATTTATTGCATATTAGTAAAAATCAGCATTAGTTTTTGGAATTCTTTCTGTTTTGTTTACAAAACATCATTTCTCAGTATTTTACATAATAATCACATTATCACGGAGGGTAAATTTCTAATTGGCTTTGCTTTTTCTCAGATGTAATTTCTTCCCATGTGATAACTTGAGCATTTATACTTTACTAGACATTTTATTTTTGCCTTCTTGTTCAACATTTATTGTAGAAATTCTTGGCTAACTTTATCATTTCTAAGAAGTCTCAAAAAAAAATCAAACACACTTTATTGACAAGCTACTTCAAATTACCTTTCTGTAGAGTTATTTCTGTTCTATTAGCCCTATGAGACCTTACCCGATGTTTCTTTATACCAATGGAAATAAATACTTTTAAGTTTAATCTTTTCTTCTTATTGTTTTACTTCTGTACTATTAAGTATAAATGCAGCAATATAATACAGGCTCCAGGCCAGCCTAATACTTTAGAGATTCAAAATTCCAAAAACACAGTAATAAACTAATATGGTACAAGATGATTGCTGTTAAAAATTCAGGTGCATTTATGTCATTGACCATTTAACATTAATTTAATTAAGTTGTACATTAATATCTATTCCATAAGAGATTTCTGCTAATCACATTGTACAATTATGCACAGCCTATCAGTGAATCTGGCTTTTTTTTTTTTTTTAACTTACATTCTTGTCCCAAGGAAGAGACAATATTGGAATATCACTTTTATTACTAATCTATGTATAGGACTCTTCTTTGAAGAGGCAAAACAAACTGGCTAAGATCCCTTCTATTAGAACATCACAAGCTGAACATGCCCTCTGAGAATTTAGGCACTGGCACTGGATGAACTGGTTGTAGGTTTTTACACTAGAGACCCATTTGAGAAATATGGGTTTATTGCTGAGTGTTTGCCCATGATAGACTAAACAGAAGCTTATTTCCTTTAGACAGTGATAAGGCTACATTTCATGTGCTACTAAGGTAATTATTTTTCATTAAGTGTGGCCTTTAACTTTTACCTTTTACTTATAGATACCCCTTCTTCAACCTTGTTTGATTACTCATTTTATCTGTTAAGGACTGTGTGCAAAATGTGCAAGCTACACAGAGAAGATCTAACAGTAAGATCAAATCAATTTATAGCCAATGAGAGGAAAAATATTAGTCAAAACATTACTGAGTGGGGGCCTCCTTGGTGGCACAAGGGATTAAGCACAACTCTATGAAGCTATCTGCAGCCTCCGCAGCACGAGTTTGATGACCCCCCGCCAGCCAGGGAGCTACCTGAGTAGCAGACCTCTCCTGTCTCACCTGCTGCTCCTCTCAGCAGTGTATTTCAATCTGCCTGGTCTGTCCCCTACTCTGTCTCTGGTGAATCCTCTCACCCTCCACCCCCCACCAGGATACTCTGTTTAGCCAGGTTACTCTCCATATCCACATTAGGTGCACCCTGCACCTGTGGCCTGTACCCTAGTTCTTGTATGCATAGATAAATAAATCTTTAAAAAAATTATTGCATATATATTTTTTTAAAGATTTGTTTATTTATACAAGCACTGGGTACAGTCAGAAGCGTGGGAGGGTGAGATAATTCACCAGAGCCAGAGGGGAAAGCAGTGCAGGCTGACTGATGAAGTACACTGCTGAGGAGAGCAGAGGGTGGCAGGAGAGGTCTGTGTGCCATGTGGTACCCTCGCGCAGCAGCCAGAGATTGAACTGGCGCTGCAGAGGCTGTGGGCAGCTTCACAATCCAGCTTCAACAGCTGCGCCATGTGGGAGGCCCTGCGTGTATTTTAAGTTAGTTACAACATTTGAAATATTTGCATGAGAAAACTAAGAGGAGTATCAAACAAATGGGGTTTTGTAGATAAATTGGCACTGATTTAGTAATGATTTTATTTAAATTTTCATTTTTATTTTGAATTTATGTAGAATCAAATTTTAAATGTTATGAACACTTTGGCTGTACATCTTATGTAATTGCACAATGTCCTTTAAAACAAAGCAACAGTTCTTCAAATTATTGCATGACTGTGAAGTTTAGACTATCTGAAATATGAATGCATTTTAATCTACGGGGGGCACAAGCTTGTAAGCTGATGTGACACTGTTATCAAAAAGTCAGCTTTTAGCAAATGCAGACAAACGAGTGCTTGGAAACTTTAGTTTTAGGCAAAACATTACAAGAAGGGCTTTTTACACACAGATTGCTGAGGTGCAAAGTTTTTCATTTCTGACAACCTCCCAGGTGAAACTGCTACCACCAGTCTAGAAACCATCTAAAAATCACTAATGTTACTGATGCACTTCCCCTCCTTTTTTTTTAAAGAGGCATGTATTTTTATTTATTTATTTATTTTGTTTATTTATACAAACACTGGGTACAGCAGAAGCGCGAGAGGGTGAGAGAATTCACCAGAGCCAGAGCGGGGAGCAGAACAGGCAGAGGGACCGAGGTACACTGCTGGGGGGAGCGGCGGGCGGCAGGAGGGGTCTGCGCGCCATGTGGGACCCTCCTCTGGTGGCTGGGGAGCAGCCAGGGATCGAAACTGCGCCACAGAGGCTGTAGGCAGCTTCGCACCCCAGCACTCAACCGCTGCGCCACCAGGGAGGACCCCTACTTCCTTTTTGATAGGTCTGTTATATGTGACACAAAACAAAATTCTTGTTCAGGTTGTTGCCTGTTCTCTGTTAAACTCCAGTGAATCTTATGTTTCCTGTCAATTATCAAGCTAATTTACAGGGTTTGTTCCTTAAATGTTCTATGTACTCATCTATATTTCTACCTACAATTCAGATTCCATTTAAAATGCTGTACAACGGAAACCTATGTAATGTTACTGCAATAAAAACAATTAAAAGATTAAATATATTCTTATTTGCTAATGGGGATTATATATATTTTTCATTTTAGGGATAAAACAGAGTATCCTGGCTAAAGAGCATAAGAAGCTCTGCAATCTGAACTTGCCAACTTTATTGTTGTGAAGAGAACTGCAAAGCAAACAGGAACTGAGAATGATCAATGACAACGTATCAGCCTAAAATTTCAAAAATATCATTACTCTTAAAAATAAACTTATTTTCTCTCACCCTCCCACACTTCTAACTGTACCCAGTGCTTGTATGTATGTATCAATCAATAAATAAATCTTTAAAAAAATAAAATAAACTTCTTTTCTACTGTAGAAAATATGTTTATCAAAATAGCATCAATTAGTTAAAACTGACCCAAAGAAAATAAAGAAAAATATATGGTCAAAATAACCTTGAAAAATCTCTCAATAGCCTTGAATTTTCTGACTTAGACTTCTAGAAACTCAAAAGAAAATGGGCTTACTTTTACTATTTCTTCTTGATTTTGGGAAGAGGTACTCTGGCCCAAGGGAATGTCAAAGAACAGAAGGGAGAGTAGCTTAGTATGACACATATAAATATGAATATGATGGCACACTACAGAGTTTCCAGCTGAGAACACATGGGGGATGATTCACAGAAGCAGTGGATTTGTATTAGTTCTTCACCCAAGGAAAGAATTTAGACATGGATATGGAGGAAGCAAACTCTACAGGAATGCAGGAGAGGAGATTGGAAATTGAGGGCAAGGAGATTGGAAACTGAGATGCATAAATAGTAAAGGACTAGTGGTTCCACTTGGAGAGAAGGCATTAGTGAGAACAAACTGAATTCTTTTGTCTTGAAAACAAGGTTGACAGCCGGATTGATTAATTCATTTGTGGAGTCCAGGTCAAGCTGTTTGTGAATGCTGTGATCAGTTAATTCTTACAATTCAATGAGCGAATCTTTCATTGCCCATGGCTGAGCACATTAAGAAAATGGAATTGAGTTTCTCAGTGGTTTGTTTTGGATTTCCTGTATTAACCTTTGTTATTTCTTGTGCCATTACCTGACTCTAATTTTGCTTGCCATATTAGAGGGACTAAGTCCTAGAGAAATGGCTTGATAAAGACTGCACCTAATAAGAACATTAAAAGGAACAGATATAACATGAAGAATATTCTGTAGAGAGAATGAGGCCATTCTCTCAGAACACTGCAACTAATCCAGCACAGGAAGCATGAGGTGAACAAATGAGTCAGACATGGAAAAGACATGGATAATAAATCCTCACACGTCGTCCTCAATAGGTTCTTGGAAACTGATTTGAAGTGAAACCAGCTCAAACTAAACCAATTTTACCATAGGATAATTGATATAAATAGGAGTTAAATTCTGAGGATATGTTTCTAGTCATAAAACATCATCAAAGGAGGACTCAAAACATTTCTAAAGTCAAAGTCATTTTCTGTTAGGGTTGTCTGAGGCCAAGGCCTATCCTGACGGCTCATGGCACAAGGTGGAACCCAACCTGCTCCCATTGCTCCCATTGCAGAGCACACCCACGCCACACCCACATTGCACCCACACTCTCTCAGATGGGGACAATTTAGACACACCAATGAGACTTGCGTTCTATGCCTTTGGGATGGATGGAGAGGAAAGCACACCTCCCAGTGAAAACCAATGCAGACATGGGGAGAACTTGGCAACTCCACACAGACTATGTCCTGATCAGAAACCCATTACTTTTTCATCAGTGTTATATGATGAAACAATGTCAAACAAAGCAATATTTTTCAAGGCCCTGCTGTGTAGTCCAAACTGGATCAGCACAGAGAATTGTGGAGTAATTGAGAATTGATATAGGGCACCAGAATTCAATGTTCATAGTACAATAGCTGCATGTAAATACTTAAATAAATAAAAGAAATACATTAGTAAATACACAGTATAACACACTTAAGTATAGTATACTTTTATACTTTTAAGTATAGAAGAAAAAAATTTACACAGTTTTTAATCTTAGAGGTTAGGTGGTATTACCTTTAACACATATTTTTCCTCACCTAAATATCTGAGCAAAATAACTCCCCCAGGCATAATTTTTATATTTTTATATATAAATTTTATATTTGTGTATGTGTCTGTATGAATTAGTTAGATTGTACTTAACTTAAAAAAATTAAATGTAAAAAACACAGAACTACTTATAGAATGCAGTTTTCAACACTTATTTCTGTCTCTGTGACACATCATACCGCCTATCTGGGCATATATAATAAGCTTTTAATTGGAATAAATTACACTTAATTGTATGCAGAGAATACTGAGGCAATTGTGCTATCTAAGTATAACAAGGGAAGGAAAACAAAGGTGGGAAATTTAACATGTTATTCAAATGTTCAGAGACATTAAAAACTTATGGTAGAAAGCTTACGTAGAAGGGAGAGGTTTGGCTGGTACTTTTATCCTCAGGGTTTGATATTTTCATCCACAATAGTCTGATGTCAGCAGGAGCACAGAAAGGTTTGCATTT
The DNA here is from genome assembly GCF_014898055.3 of Talpa occidentalis. Taxonomy (NCBI): domain Eukaryota; kingdom Metazoa; phylum Chordata; class Mammalia; order Eulipotyphla; family Talpidae; genus Talpa; species Talpa occidentalis. The sequence goes on from NW_023601120.1 coordinate 21,234, forward strand.
AGGGTAAAGTACTAATGTCTAAGGTTGTAGGGCTATGACAAACAGAGGTCTTATTATTGGGCGATCAGTCTTCCAATGAGTCACAACAGATAGGAGTTTGATACAGGAAGTCAGGACCTAAATTACAAGATTGGGAAGTATACACACATTCTCTCTTGTTGGATGTGAGAAGAATGAAAACTTGGAAATGTCCCAATTTTCCCAAGTGAGACAATCTAGGTAGAAGAAATTGTGAGCTGGTAGGAAAAGAGTTGCCCAGTGCTATGTTTGAAAAGAGGGAATTAAATCTCAGGCTAAGTTAGGTTGAGTTGCCCAACAACCTATTTGAAAAGGTGGACTAATGCAGACTGGAGGGCCCTATCACAATGTGCTAGACAAAAAGAATTATGTCTTTTCTAATGATTGTCTCACAATTTCCTGGAGGGAGAAGGCCAAAGGCCCCACATGAAAATCGGTAAATGTTAATGAAACCAGTCTGCTCATGCACCTGTGAGGTCTGGCCTGGAACATTCTGTGACATTAAAGCCTCCTAACTCCTTTCAGAGAAGTAGGCTGGGCATTTTCTGTTCTAGTCCTGTCTTCCTTGTACCTAAGTGAAAGTCTCCAGCAAAAACCCTACCTGGTTTAGCTGTTACTTTCTTTTTCCTAGAGGGTCTTTGGATCACACATTTTCTTTTTTTTTTTTTTTTTTTGGGGGGGGGGTTCTGTAACACAAAAAAAAATCCTGAATTGTGCCTGACTTGTCTTTTTAAAAATTATTATTAATACAACCCTTATATCCTATAAAATATCCAGATTGGAAGATAAATTATATGGTAATGTTAGTATGAGAAACATCAAAAGAAAAAGACCATCTGAGGGACTGTTTCATCAGCTGGCACAAATCTAAAGCTAGCAAAGCATTCTGACACCAAGACCATTCTCCCAAGTCTCCTCTCACCACACCTTCCTCCATTATACCTCAAGACACAGAAACACCCCAAAGTATAGGAAAGGAAATGAGAAAGTCAGAAATCCAGCCTACCCTGGGAGCTGAGACTCTTGGAGCAACTCTGCTCTTGTTAAAGCTTCATTGGTTTTTCAACTCACTTTTCAATTCTGATTTCCCACAGCTCTACTTACCATCTGCATTTCAGCCAGTTGCACAGCTGGGGAGAAATTAAAATAGAGATTGCTGCAGCAACACTCACAAGTAGGAGCTCTAATTAGATGCCCTGTGACACAGACCAGGACTGCCAAGCCAAAAAGAGCTATAGAACTATACCACACATCTTCCTGTTCCAGAAGGGGTGGGTGGGGAGAGGGAGTTAGTCACCCCATGAAGTAGCAATCAATCCCTTTTGACTTGATGGTGGAAGGAAGCTCAGATTGAAACATCTGCAGACGGGACAGAAATATACGAGACTTTGGATTTAATAGCCTGAGAACTATCTCCTGGTGGTGGACAAAACATTTGAGGACTCAATTTATTTTAATACAAAAGGAAATATCACACTGAATTTCCATTCCAATTGATCTGTACTCCCAAAAGGAGCTTTCTTGGGGTTTGGACAATATATAGAAAGAATCTGCTTCTCATATCCATGTAATAGAGAATGACTTCCTAGCAGTTGAAGTTACTTTTTTAATTAAAACAATTCATGTACGAGACATTAAAAAAAGATCACGTCATAGCATATACAAAAACCCTAGTACCTAACCTATTTCTCCCAATATTTTTTCTTTTGCATAAATTTTCA
>NW_023601121.1:0-22970 GCF_014898055.3 Talpa occidentalis
CACACACACACACACATAGGGCCCGCTCGGGGCGGGCGGCCGGCGCAGCCCAGCACCCCGGGCCTTGGAGCTGGCGGGCAGCTCGGCACCCACCCTGCCTCCACAGGCTGGCGTGGCCCGCCTCGCTGCTCTCCTCTGACAGCCCAGGCGCCGGCAGGCGCGCGTCCCCGACCCGGCCAGCGGCCCCGCAGGGCCCGAATGGACGCTGGCCGCCGCAGCTACAAGCGGCCCCCTCCTCGCCGGCCTGGGGTCGCCTGCCCAGGGCACGGCCTGCCCCCAGCCAGCGGACGCCAGCCCCCGTGGCCCTGCTGGGGCCGACCCGGGTACCGGGGACGCCCGTGGTACTGCGGGCGGGCGCCCAAACACCTGCGGGCTGGCGGGGCCGCCAGGCCCCAGGATTCAAGATGGCGGGCCGGGCCCCAGGCCCCCACTCAGGCTGGGGCCCTTGGGGGCCGGGCTGGAGCGCCAGTCAGCCTGAGGTCCCCAGGGAGGGAAGGGAGGGCAAGGAGGGAGGGAGGGAGGGAGGGAGGGGAGGGAGGGGAGGGAGGGGGCGGCGGGGGGCGGCGCGGGGGCGGGCCGGGCCGGGCCTTGGGGGCAAAGGAAGGCCCAGCAGGCAGCTGTGGGTGTGGGGCTCGGGGCGGGCCGGGGCGGGGCGTGGCCTGGGGCCGCCCCAACCGGGGGCTCCTCCTGCCCTGCCAACCCCGTTGGCAGAGGCAGAGGCAGAAGCAGAGGCGAGGTGGCCAGGTGGGGGCGAGCCGGGCCCAGGGCCGCAGAGCCCAGGGAAGCGTTCCCCAAGCCAGCGCCGCAGCGCCCTGGGGGCCGCGTCTGGCTCGGCGGCGGCGGCGGCGGCGGCCGGCGGCTGGCAGCCGGTGGCCGGCCGGGCCTTGCGGGGCCGGACGGGGCCGCGCGGGTCCGCGCCGGGGCCGGTGTGGGGCGCGCGCCAGGGGAGCGGCGCGCGGGACCCCGGGCTCCCAGCCGCGCCGGGGATGCGGGCGGCAGCTTCTTGGGGAGCGCCGGGGCGGCTGCTGGCGTCTACGGCCATACCACCCTGAACGCGCCCGATCTCGTCTGATCTCGGAAGCTAAGCAGGGTCGGGCCTGGTTAGTACTTGGATGGGAGACCGCCTGGGAATACCGGGTGCTGTAGGCTTTTGCGGGCTCGTCCCCCGGCCCCTCTTGTCCCCTTTTGGGCCTGCGCCGGGCCCGCCGCAGCCCCTTCCTTGCCTGGCCTCCGACGCACTGGCGCCCGGGCCTGGCTCTCGGGGAGGGGCTGCCGGCCCCTGCCCTTCGGGGCCTGTGGTCCTTTGGCTTCCCGGGCGGGAAGGCCGACTCCATCCTGGCTGCCTTCAGTGCGTCCGCCCCGTGGTCGTGGTCGTCGTCGTCTTCGTCGGGGTCATGGGCTCGCCTCCGTGTGTGCCCACACCCCTGTCTCCCGCCTTCGGTCTCGGCAGGCCGGCCGGGGCATCGCCGGCGAGATGGCCCTCGGCCCCTCGGCCCCTGGGCCCTTTGCTGTCGGCCTTCCGCCGGACCCCGGGGCCTCTGCCGCTGGCCTGCGCCGGGGCTCCACCCACTCCCACAGGCCCCGGGCCCCTCCTGCCTGGGCCCCTGCCTGCCAGCCCGGCTGACCACGACGCCCACCCCCCCCTCAGTGCACCTGCTCCTCTGCGGGGGCGGGGGTCCCGCCGCCCCCAAGACGCAGCATCCACGCGCTTGCCCGCGGGCACACACACATACCCACACGCACACACAACACAGGCCCGCACGCACACACACACACACACACACACACACACACATAGGGCCCGCTCGGGCGGGCGGCCGGCGCAGCCCAGCACCCCGGGCCTTGGAGCTGGCGGGCAGCTCGGCACCCACCCTGCCTCCACAGGCTGGCGTGGCCCGCCTCGCTGCTCGGCCTCTGACAGCCCAGGCGCCGGCAGGCGCGCGTCCCCGACCCGGCCAGCGGCCCCGCAGGGCCCGAATGGACGCTGGCCGCCGCAGCTACAAGCGGCCCCCTCCTCGCCGGCCTGGGGTCGCCTGGCCCAGGGCACGGCCTGCCCCCAGCCAGCGGACGCCAGCCCCCGTGGCCCTGCTGGGGCCGACCCGGGTACCGGGACGCCCGTGGGTACTGCGGGCGGGCGCCCAAACACCTGCGGGCTGGCGGGGGCCGCCAGGCCCCAGGATTCAAGATGGCGGGCCGGGCCCCAGGCCCCCACTCAGGCTGGGGCCCTTGGGGGCCGGGCTGGAGCGCCAGTCAGCCTGAGGTCCCCAGGGAGGGAAGGGGAGGGCAAGGGAGGGGAGGGGAGGGGAGGGGAGGGAGGCGCGCGCGGGGGGCGGCGCGGGGGCGGGCCGGGCCGGGCCTTGGGGGCAAAGGAAGGCCCAGCAGGCAGCTGTGGGTGTGGGGCTCGGGGCGGGCCGGGGCGGGGGCGTGGCCTGGGGCCGCCCCAACCGGGGGCTCCTCCTGCCCTGCCAACCCCGTGGCAGTGGCAGAGGCAGAGGCAGAAGCAGAGGCGAGGTGGCCAGGTGGGGGCGAGCCGGGCCCAGGGCCGCAGAGCCCAGGGAAGCGTTCCCCAAGCCAGCGCCGCAGCGCCCTGGGGGCCGCGTCTGGCTCGGCGGCGGCGGCGGCGGCCGGCGGCTGGCAGCCGGTGGCCGGGCCGGGCCTTGCGGGGCCGGACGGGCCGCGCGGGTCCGCGCCGGGCCGGTGTGGGGCGCGCGCCAGGGGAGCGGCGCGCGGGACCCCGGGCTCCCAGCCGCGCCGGGGATGCGGGCGGCAGCTTCTTGGGGAGCGCCGGGGCGGCTGCTGGCGTCTACGGCCATACCACCCTGAACGCGCCCGATCTCGTCTGATCTCGGAAGCTAAGCAGGGTCGGGCCTGGTTAGTACTTGGATGGGAGACCGCCTGGGAATACCGGGTGCTGTAGGCTTTTGCGGGCTCGTCGGCCCCTCTGTCCCCTTTTGGGCCTGCGCCGGGCCCGCCGCAGCCCCTTCCTTGCCTGGCCTCCGACGCACTGGCGCCCGGGCCTGGCTCTCGGGGAGGGCTGCCGGCCCCTGCCCTTCGGGGCCTGTGGTCCTTTGGCTTCCCGGGCGGGAAGGCCGACTCCATCCTGGCTGCCTTCAGTGCGTCCGCCCCGTGGTCGTGGTCGTCGTCGTCTTCGTCGGGGTCATGGGCTCGCCTCCGTGTGGCCCACACCCCTGTCTCCCGCCTTCGGTCTCGGCAGGCCGGCCGGGGCATCGCCGGCGAGATGGCCCTCGGCCCCTCGGCCCCTGGGCCCTTTGCTGTCGGCCTTCCGCCGGACCCCGGGGCCTCTGCCGCTGGCCTGCGCCGGGGCTCCACCCACTCCCACAGGCCCCGGGCCCCTCCTGCCTGGGCCCCTGCCTGCCAGCCCGGCTGACCACGACGCCCACCCCCCCCCTGAGTGCACCTGCTCCTCTGCGGGGGCGAGGGTCCCGCCGCCCCAAGACGCAGCATCCACGCGCTTGCCCGCGGGCACACACACATACCCACACGCACACACAACACAGGCCCGCACGCACACACACACACACACACACACACACACACATAGGGCCCGCTCGGGGCGGGCGGCCGGCGCAGCCCAGCACCCCGGGCCTTGGAGCTGGCGGGCAGCTCGGCACCCACCCTGCCTCCACAGGCTGGCGTGGCCCGCCTCGCTGCTCGGCCTCTGACAGCCCAGGCGCCGGCAGGCGCGCGTCCCCGACCCGGCCAGCGGCCCCGCAGGGCCCGAATGGACGCTGGCCGCCGCAGCTACAAGCGGCCCCCTCCTCGCCGGCCTGGGGTCGCCTGGCCCAGGGCACGGCCTGCCCCCAGCCAGCGGACGCCAGCCCCCGTGGCCCTGCTGGGGCCGACCCGGGTACCGGGGACGCCCGTGGGTACTGCGGGCGGGCGCCCAAACACCTGCGGGCTGGCGGGGGCCGCCAGGCCCAGGATTCAAGATGGCGGCCGGCCCCAGGCCCCCACTCAGGCTGGGGCCCTTGGGGGCCGGGCTGGAGCGCCAGTCAGCCTGAGGTCCCCAGGGAGGGAAGGGGAGGGCAAGGGAGGGGAGGGGAGGGGAGGGGAGGGGAGGGGGCGGCGCGGGGGGCGGCGCGGGGGCGGGCCGGCCGGGCCTTGGGGGCAAAGGAAGGCCCAGCAGGCAGCTGTGGGTGTGGGGGCTCGGGGCGGGCCGGGGCGGGGGCGTGGCCTGGGGCCGCCCCAACCGGGGGCTCCTCCTGCCCTGCCAACCCCGTGGCAGTGGCAGAGGCAGAGGCAGAAGCAGAGGCGAGGTGGCCAGGTGGGGGCGAGCCGGGCCCAGGGCCGCAGAGCCCAGGGAAGCGTTCCCCAAGCCAGCGCCGCAGCGCCCTGGGGGCCGCGTCTGGCTCGGCGGCGGCGGCGGCGGCGGCGGCCGGCGGCTGGCAGCCGGTGGCCGGGCCGGGCCTTGCGGGGCCGGACGGGGCCGCGCGGGTCCGCGCCGGGCCGGTGTGGGGCGCGCGCCAGGGGAGCGGCGCGCGGGACCCCGGGCTCCCAGCCGCGCCGGGGATGCGGGCGGCAGCTTCTTGGGGAGCGCCGGGGCGGCTGCTGGCGTCTACGGCCATACCACCCTGAACGCGCCCGATCTCGTCTGATCTCGGAAGCTAAGCAGGGTCGGGCCTGGTTAGTACTTGGATGGGAGACCGCCTGGGAATACCGGGTGCTGTAGGCTTTTGCGGGCTCGTCCCCTCTTGTCCCCTTTTGGGCCTGCGCCGGCCCGCCGCAGCCCCTTCCTTGCCTGGCCTCCGACGCACTGGCGCCTGGGCCTGGCTCTCGGGGAGGGGCTGCCGGCCCCTGCCCTTCGGGGCCTGTGGTCCTTTGGCTTCCCGGGCGGGAAGGCCGACTCCATCCTGGCTGCCTTCAGTGCGTCCGCCCCCGTGGTGGTCGTCGTCGTCTTCGTCGGGGTCATGGGCTCGCCTCCGTGTGTGCCCACACCCCTGTCTCCCGCCTTCGGTCTCGGCAGGCCGGCCGGGGCATCGCCGGCGAGATGGCCCTCGGCCCCTCGGCCCCTGGGCCCTTTGCTGTCGGCCTTCCGCCGGACCCCGGGGCCTCTGCCGCTGGCCTGCGCCGGGGCTCCACCCACTCCCACAGGCCCCGGGCCCCTCCTGCCTGGGCCCTGCCTGCCAGCCCGGCTGACCACGACGCCCACCCCCCCCTCAGTGCACCTGCTCCTCTGCGGGGGCGGGGGTCCCGCCGCCCCCAAGACGCAGCATCCAAGCGCTTGCCCGCGGGCACACACACATACGCACACGCACACACAACACAGGCCCGCACGCACACACACACACACACATAGGGCCCGCTCGGGCGGGCGGCCGGCGCAGCCCAGCACCCCGGGCCTTGGAGCTGGCGGGCAGCTCGGCACCCACCCTGCCTCCACAGGCTGGCGTGGCCCGCCTCGCTGCTCGGCCTCTGACAGCCCAGGCGCCGGCAGGCGCGCGTCCCCGACCCGGCCAGCGGCCCCGCAGGGCCCGAATGGACGCTGGCCGCCGCAGCTACAAGCGGCCCCCTCCTCGCCGGCCTGGGGTCGCCTGGCCCAGGGCACGGCCTGCCCCCAGCCAGCGGACGCCAGCCCCCGTGGCCCTGCTGGGGCCGACCCGGGTACCGGGGACGCCCGTGGGTACTGCGGGCGGGCGCCCAAACACCTGCGGGCTGGCGGGGGCCGCCAGGCCCAGGATTCAAGATGGCGGGCCGGGCCCCAGGCCCCCACTCAGGCTGGGGCCCTTGGGGGCCGGGCTGGAGCGCCAGTCAGCCTGAGGTCCCCAGGGAGGGAAGGGGAGGGCAAGGGAGGGAGGGGGGAGGGGAGGGGAGGGGCGGCGCGGGGCGGCGCGGGCGGGGCGGCCGGGCCTTGGGGCAAAGGAAGGCCCAGCAGGCAGCTGTGGGTGTGGGGGCTCGGGGCGGGCCGGGGCGGGGGCGTGGCCTGGGGCCGCCCCAACCGGGGGCTCCTCCTGCCCTGCCAACCCCGTGGCAGTGGCAGAGGCAGAGGCAGAAGCAGAGGCGAGGTGGCCAGGTGGGGGCGAGCCGGGCCCAGGGCCGCAGAGCCCAGGGAAGCGTTCCCCAAGCCAGCGCCGCAGCGCCCTGGGGGCCGCGTCTGGCTCGGCGGCGGCGGCGGCGGCGGCCGGCGGCTGGCAGCCGGTGGCCGGGCCGGGCCTTGCGGGGCCGGACGGGGCCGCGCGGGTCCGCGCCGGGGCCGGTGTGGGGCGCGCGCCAGGGGAGCGGCGCGCGGGACCCCGGGCTCCCAGCCGCGCCGGGGATGCGGGCGGCAGCTTCTTGGGGAGCGCCGGGGCGGCTGCTGGCGTCTACGGCCATACCACCCTGAACGCGCCCGATCTCGTCTGATCTCGGAAGCTAAGCAGGGTCGGGCCTGGTTAGTACTTGGATGGGAGACCGCCTGGGAATACCGGGTGCTGTAGGCTTTTGCGGGCTCGTCCCCCGGCCCCTCTTGTCCCCTTTTGGGCCTGCGCCGGGCCCGCCGCAGCCCCTTCCTTGCCTGGCCTCCGACGCACTGGCGCCCGGGCCTGGCTCTCGGGGAGGGGCTGCCGGCCCCTGCCCTTCGGGGCCTGTGGTCCTTTGGCTTCCCGGGCGGGAAGGCCGACTCCATCCTGGCTGCCTTCAGTGCGTCCGCCCCGTGGTCGTGGTCGTCGTCGTCTTCGTCGGGGTCATGGGCTCGCCTCCGTGTGCCCACACCCCTGTCTCCCGCCTTCGGTCTCGGCAGGCCGGCCGGGGCATCGCCGGCGAGATGGCCCTCGGCCCCTCGGCCCCTGGGCCCTTTGCTGTCGGCCTTCCGCCGGACCCCGGGGCCTCTGCCGCTGGCCTGCGCCGGGGCTCCACCCACTCCCACAGGCCCCGGGCCCCTCCTGCCTGGGCCCCTGCCTGCCAGCCCGGCTGACCACGACGCCCACCCCCCCCTCAGTGCACCTGCTCCTCTGCGGGGGCGGGGTCCCGCCGCCCCCAAGACGCAGCATCCACGCGCTTGCCCGCGGGCACACACACATACGCACACGCACACACAACACAGGCCCGCACGCGCACACACACACACACACACACACACACACACATAGGGCCCGCTCGGGGCGGGCGGCCGGCGCAGCCCAGCACCCCGGGCCTTGGAGCTGGCGGGCAGCTCGGCACCCACCCTGCCTCCACAGGCTGGCGTGGCCCGCCTCGCTGCTCGGCCTCTGACAGCCCAGGCGCCGGCAGGCGCGCGTCCCCGACCCGGCCAGCGGCCCCGCAGGGCCCGAATGGACGCTGGCCGCCGCAGCTACAAGCGGCCCCCTCCTCGCCGGCCTGGGGTCGCCTGGCCCAGGGCACGGCCTGCCCCCAGCCAGCGGACGCCAGCCCCCGTGGCCCTGCTGGGGCCGACCCGGGTACCGGGGACGCCCGTGGTACTGCGGGCGGGCGCCCAAACACCTGCGGGCTGGCGGGGGCCGCCAGGCCCCAGGATTCAAGATGGCGGGCCGGGCCCCAGGCCCCCACTCAGGCTGGGGCCCTTGGGGGCCGGGCTGGAGCGCCAGTCAGCCTGAGGTCCCCAGGGAGGGAAGGGGAGGGCAAGGGAGGGGAGGGGAGGGAGGGGAGGGGAGGGGCGGCGCGCGGGGCGGCGCGGGGCGGGCCGGGCCGGCCTTGGGGCAAAGGAAGGCCCAGCAGGCAGCTGTGGGTGTGGGGGCTCGGGGCGGGCCGGGGCGGGGGCGTGGCCTGGGGCCGCCCCAACCGGGGGCTCCTCCTGCCCTGCCAACCCCGTGGCAGTGGCAGAGGCAGAGGCAGAAGCAGAGGCGAGGTGGCCAGGTGGGGGCGAGCCGGGCCCAGGGCCGCAGAGCCCAGGGAAGCGTTCCCCAAGCCAGCGCCGCAGCGCCCTGGGGGCCGCGTCTGGCTCGGCGGCGGCGGCGGCGGCGGCCGGCGGCTGGCAGCCGGTGGCCGGGCCGGGCCTTGCGGGGCCGGACGGGGCCGCGCGGGTCCGCGCCGGGGCCGGTGTGGGGCGCGCGCCAGGGGAGCGGCGCGCGGGACCCCGGGCTCCCAGCCGCGCCGGGGATGCGGGCGGCAGCTTCTTGGGGAGCGCCGGGGCGGCTGCTGGCGTCTACGGCCATACCACCCTGAACGCGCCCGATCTCGTCTGATCTCGGAAGCTAAGCAGGGTCGGGCCTGGTTAGTACTTGGATGGGAGACCGCCGGAATACCGGGTGCTGTAGGCTTTTGCGGGCTCGTCCCCCGGCCCCTCTTGTCCCCTTTTGGGCCTGCGCCGGGCCCGCCGCAGCCCCTTCCTTGCCTGGCCTCCGACGCACTGGCGCCCGGGCCTGGCTCTCGGGGAGGGGCTGCCGGCCCCTGCCCTTCGGGGCCTGTGGTCCTTTGGCTTCCCGGGCGGGAAGGCCGACTCCATCCTGGCTGCCTTCAGTGCGTCCGCCCCGTGGTCGTGGTCGTCGTCGTCTTCGTCGGGGTCATGGGCTCGCCTCCGTGTGTGCCCACACCCCTGTCTCCCGCCTTCGGTCTCGGCAGGCCGGCCGGGGCATCGCCGGCGAGATGGCCCTCGGCCCCTCGGCCCCTGGGCCCTTTGCTGTCGGCCTTCCGCCGGACCCCGGGGCCTCTGCCGCTGGCCTGCGCCGGGGCTCCACCCACTCCCACAGGCCCGGGCCCCTCCTGCCTGGGCCCCTGCCTGCCAGCCCGGCTGACCACGACGCCCACCCCCCCCTCAGTGCACCTGCTCCTCTCTGCGGGGGCGGGGTCCCGCCGCCCCAAGACGCAGCATCCACGCGCTTGCCCGCGGGCACACACACATACGCACACGCACACACAAACACAGCACACCACACACACACACACACACACACATAGGGCCCGCTCGGCGGGCGGCCGGGCGCAGCCCAGCACCCCGGGCCTTGGAGCTGGCGGGCAGCTCGGCACCCACCCTGCCTCCACAGGCTGGCGTGGCCCGCCTCGCTGCTCGGCCTCTGACAGCCCAGGCGCCGGCAGGCGCGCGTCCCCGACCCGGCCAGCGGCCCCGCAGGGCCCGAATGGACGCTGGCCGCCGCAGCTACAAGCGGCCCCCTCCTCGCCGGCCTGGGGTCGCCTGGCCCAGGGCACGGCCTGCCCCCAGCCAGCGGACGCCAGCCCCCGTGGCCCTGCTGGGGCCGACCCGGGTACCGGGGACGCCCGTGGGTACTGCGGGCGGGCGCCCAAACACCTGCGGGCTGGCGGGGGCCGCCAGGCCCAGGATTCAAGATGGCGGGCCGGGCCCCAGGCCCCCACTCAGGCTGGGGCCCTTGGGGGCCGGCTGGAGCGCCAGTCAGCCTGAGGTCCCCAGGGAGGGAAGGGGAGGGCAAGGGAGGGGAGGGGAGGGGAGGGGAGGGGAGGGGGGCGCGGGGGGCGGCGCGGGGCGGGCCGGGCCGGGCCTTGGGGGCAAAGGAAGGCCCAGCAGGCAGCTGTGGGTGTGGGGGCTCGGGGCGGGCCGGGGGGGGGCGTGGCCTGGGGCCGCCCCAACCGGGGCTCCTCCTGCCCTGCCAACCCCGTGGCAGTGGCAGAGGCAGAGGCAGAAGCAGAGGCGAGGTGGCCAGGTGGGGGCGAGCCGGGCCCAGGGCCGCAGAGCCCAGGGAAGCGTTCCCCAAGCCAGCGCCGCAGCGCCCTGGGGGCCGCGTCTGGCTCGGCGGCGCGGCGGCGGCGGCGGCCGGCGGCTGGCAGCCGGTGGCCGGGCCGGGCCTTGCGGGGCCGGACGGGGCCGCGCGGGTCCGCGCCGGGGCGGTGTGGGGCGCGCGCCAGGGGAGCGGCGCGCGGGACCCCGGGCTCCCAGCCGCGCCGGGGATGCGGGCGGCAGCTTCTTGGGGAGCGCCGGGGCGGCTGCTGGCGTCTACGGCCATACCACCCTGAACGCGCCCGATCTCGTCTGATCTCGGAAGCTAAGCAGGGTCGGGCCTGGTTAGTACTTGGATGGGAGACCGCCTGGGAATACCGGGTGCTGTAGGCTTTTGCGGGCTCGTCCCCCGGCCCCTCTTGTCCCCTTTTGGGCCTGCGCCGGGCCCGCCGCAGCCCCTTCCTTGCCTGGCCTCCGACGCACTGGCGCCCGGGCCTGGCTCTCGGGGAGGGGCTGCCGGCCCCTGCCCTTCGGGGCCTGTGGTCCTTTGGCTTCCCGGGCGGGAAGGCCGACTCCATCCTGGCTGCCTTCAGTGCGTCCGCCCCGTGGTCGTGGTCGTCGTCGTCTTCGTCGGGGTCATGGGCTCGCCTCCGTGTGTGCCCACACCCCTGTCTCCCGCCTTCGGTCTCGGCAGGCCGGCCGGGGCATCGCCGGCGAGATGGCCCTCGGCCCCTCGGCCCCTGGGCCCTTTGCTGTCGGCCTTCCGCCGGACCCGGGGCCTCTGCCGCTGGCCTGCGCCGGGGCTCCACCCACTCCCACAGGCCCCGGGCCCCTCCTGCCTGGGCCCTGCCTGCCCCAGCCCGGCTGACCACGACGCCCACCCCCCCCTCAGTGCACCTGCTCCTCTGCGGGGGCGGGGTCCCGCCGCCCCCAAGACGCAGCATCCACGCGCTTGCCGCGGGCACACACACATACCCACACGCACACACAACACAGGCCCGCACGCACACACACACACACACACACACACACACATAGGGCCCGCTCGGGCGGGCGGCCGGCGCAGCCCAGCACCCCGGGCCTTGGAGCTGGCGGGCAGCTCGGCACCCACCCTGCCTCCACAGGCTGGCGTGGCCCGCCTCGCTGCTCGGCCTCTGACAGCCCAGGCGCCGGCAGGCGCGCGTCCCCGACCCGGCCAGCGGCCCCGCAGGGCCCGAATGGACGCTGGCCGCCGCAGCTACAAGCGGCCCCCTCCTCGCCGGCCTGGGGTCGCCTGGCCCAGGGCACGGCCTGCCCCCAGCCAGCGGACGCCAGCCCCCGTGGCCCTGCTGGGGCCGACCCGGGTACCGGGGACGCCCGTGGGTACTGCGGGCGGGCGCCCAAACACCTGCGGGCTGGCGGGGGCCGCCAGGCCCCAGGATTCAAGATGGCGGGCCGGGGCCCAGGCCCCCACTCAGGCTGGGGCCCTTGGGGGCCGGGCTGGAGCGCCAGTCAGCCTGAGGTCCCCAGGGAGGGGAGGGCAAGGGAGGGAGGGGAGGGGAGGGGAGGGGAGGGGAGGGGGGGGGGCGGCGCGGGGGGCGGCGCGGGGGCGGGCCGGCCGGGCCTTGGGGGCAAAGGAAGGCCCAGCAGGCAGCTGTGGGTGTGGGGGCTCGGGGCGGGGCCGGGCGGGGGCGTGGCCTGGGGCCGCCCCAACCGGGGGCTCCTCCTGCCCTGCCAACCCCGTGGCAGTGGCAGAGGCAGAAGCAGAGGCGAGGTGGCCAGGTGGGGGCGAGCCGGGCCCAGGGCCGCAGAGCCCAGGGAAGCGTTCCCCAAGCCAGCGCCGCAGCGCCCTGGGGGCCGCGTCTGGCTCGGCGGCGGCGGCGGCGGCGGCCGGCGGCTGGCAGCCGGTGGCCGGGCCGGGCCTTGCGGGGCCGGACGGGGCCGCGCGGGTCCGCGCCGGGGCCGGTGTGGGGCGCGCGCCAGGGGAGCGGCGCGCGGGACCCCGGGCTCCCAGCCGCGCCGGGGATGCGGGCGGCAGCTTCTTGGGGAGCGCCGGGGCGGCTGCTGGCGTCTACGGCCATACCACCCTGAACGCGCCCGATCTCGTCTGATCTCGGAAGCTAAGCAGGGTCGGGCCTGGTTAGTACTTGGATGGGAGACCGCCTGGGAATACCGGGTGCTGTAGGCTTTTGCGGGCTCGTCCCCCGGCCCCTCTTGTCCCCTTTTGGGCCTGCGCCGGGCCCGCCGCAGCCCCTTCCTTGCCTGGCCTCCGACGCACTGGCGCCCGGGCCTGGCTCTCGGGGAGGGGCTGCCGGCCCCTGCCCTTCGGGGCCTGTGGTCCTTTGGCTTCCCGGGCGGGAAGGCCGACTCCATCCTGGCTGCCTTCAGTGCGTCCGCCCCGTGGTCGTGGTCGTCGTCGTCTTCGTCGGGGTCATGGGCTCGCCTCCGTGTGTGCCCACACCCCTGTCTCCCGCCTTCGGTCTCGGCAGGCCGGCCGGGGCATCGCCGGCGAGATGGCCCTCGGCCCCTCGGCCCCTGGGCCCTTTGCTGTCGGCCTTCCGCCGGACCCCGGGGCCTCTGCCGCTGGCCTGCGCCGGGGCTCCACCCACTCCCACAGGCCCGGGCCCCTCCTGCCTGGGCCCCTGCCTGCCAGCCCGGCTGACCACGACGCCCACCCCCCCCCTCAGTGCACCTGCTCCTCTGCGGGGCGGGGTCCCGCCGCCCCCAAGACGCAGCATCCACGCGCTTGCCCGCGGGCACACACACATACCCACACGCACACACAACACAGGCCCGCACGCACACACACACACACACACACACACACACACATAGGGCCCGCTCGGGCGGGCGGCCGGCGCAGCAGCACCCCGGGCCTTGGAGCTGGCGGGCAGCTCGGCACCCACCCTGCCTCCACAGGCTGGCGTGGCCCGCCTCGCTGCTCGGCCTCTGACAGCCCAGGCGCCGGCAGGCGCGCGTCCCCGACCCGGCCAGCGGCCCCGCAGGGCCCGAATGGACGCTGGCCGCCGCAGCTACAAGCGGCCCCCTCCTCGCCGGCCTGGGGTCGCCTGGCCCAGGGCACGGCCTGCCCCCAGCCAGCGGACGCCAGCCCCCGTGGCCCTGCTGGGGCCGACCCGGGTACCGGGGACGCCCGTGGGTACTGCGGGCGGGCGCCCAAACACCTGCGGGCTGGCGGGGGCCGCCAGGCCCCAGGATTCAAGATGGCGGGCCGGGCCCAGGCCCCCACTCAGGCTGGGGCCCTTGGGGGCCTGGCTGGAGCGCCAGTCAGCCTGAGGTCCCCAGGGAGGGAAGGGGAGGGCAAGGGAGGGGAGGGGAGGGAGGGGAGGGGAGGGGGCGGCGCGGGGGGCGGCGGGGGCGGGCCGGGCCGGGCCTTGGGGGCAAAGGAAGGCCCAGCAGGCAGCTGTGGGTGTGGGGGCTCGGGGCGGGCCGGGGCGGGGGCGTGGCCTGGGGCCGCCCCAACCGGGGCTCCTCCTGCCCTGCCAACCCCGTGGCAGTGGCAGAGGCAGAGGCAGAAGCAGAGGCGAGGTGGCCAGGTGGGGGCGAGCCGGGCCCAGGGCCGCAGAGCCCAGGGAAGCGTTCCCCAAGCCAGCGCCGCAGCGCCCTGGGGGCCGCGTCTGGCTCGGCGGCGGCGGCGGCGGCGGCCGGCGGCTGGCAGCCGGTGGCCGGGCCGGGCCTTGCGGGCCGGACGGGGCCGCGCGGGTCCGCGCCGGGGCGGTGTGGGGCGCGCGCCAGGGGAGCGGCGCGCGGGACCCCGGGCTCCCAGCCGCGCCGGGGATGCGGGCGGCAGCTTCTTGGGGAGCGCCGGGGCGGCTGCTGGCGTCTACGGCCATACCACCCTGAACGCGCCCGATCTCGTCTGATCTCGGAAGCTAAGCAGGGTCGGGCCTGGTTAGTACTTGGATGGGAGACCGCCTGGGAATACCGGGTGCTGTAGGCTTTTGCGGGCTCGTCCCCTGTCCCCTTTTGGGCCTGCGCCGGGCCCGCCGCAGCCCCTTCCTTGCCTGGCCTCCGACGCACTGGCGCCCGGCCTGGCTCTCGGGGAGGGGCTGCCGGCCCCTGCCCTTCGGGGCTGTGGTCCTTTGGCTTCCCGGGCGGGAAGGCCGACTCCATCCTGGCTGCCTTCAGTGCGTCCGCCCCGTGGTCGTGGTCGTCGTCGTCTTCGTCGGGGTCATGGGCTCGCCTCCGTGTGTGCCCACACCCCTGTCTCCCGCCTTCGGTCTCGGCAGGCCGGCCGGGGCATCGCCGGCGAGATGGCCCTCGGCCCCTCGGCCCCTGGGCCCTTTGCTGTCGGCCTTCCGCCGGACCCCGGGGCCTCTGCCGCTGGCCTGCGCCGGGGCTCCACCCACTCCCACAGGCCCCGGGCCCCTCCTGCCTGGGCCCCTGCCTGCCAGCCCGGCTGACCACGACGCCCACCCCCCCCTCAGTGCACCTGCTCCTCTGCGGGGGCGGGGGTCCCGCCGCCCCCAAGACGCAGCATCCACGCGCTTGCCCGCGGGCACACACACATACGCACACGCACACACAACACAGGCCCGCACGCACACACACACACACACACACATAGGGCCCGCTCGGGGCGGGCGGCCGGCGCAGCCCAGCACCCCGGGCCTTGGAGCTGGCGGGCAGCTCGGCACCCACCCTGCCTCCACAGGCTGGCGTGGCCCGCCTCGCTGCTCGGCCTCTGACAGCCCAGGCGCCGGCAGGCGCGCGTCCCCGACCCGGCCAGCGCCCCGCAGGGCCCGAATGGACGCTGGCCGCCGCAGCTACAAGCGGCCCCCTCCTCGCCGGCCTGGGGTCGCCTGGCCCAGGGCACGGCCTGCCCCCAGCCAGCGGACGCCAGCCCCCGTGGCCCTGCTGGGGCCGACCCGGGTACCGGGGACGCCCGTGGGTACTGCGGGCGGGCGCCCAAACACCTGCGGGCTGGCGGGGGCCGCCAGGCCCCAGGATTCAAGATGGCGGGCCGGGCCCCAGGCCCCCACTCAGGCTGGGGCCCTTGGGGCCGGGCTGGAGCGCCAGTCAGCCTGAGGTCCCCAGGGAGGGAAGGGGAGGGCAAGGGAGGGGAGGGAGGGGAGGGAGGGGAGGGGCGGCGCGGGGGCGGCGCGGGGGGCGGGCCGGGCCGGCCTTGGGGGCAAAGGAAGGCCCAGCAGGCAGCTGTGGGTGTGGGGGCTCGGGGCGGGCCGGGGCGGGGGCGTGGCCTGGGGCCGCCCCAACCGGGGGCTCCTCCTGCCCTGCCAACCCCGTGGCAGTGGCAGAGGCAGAGGCAGAAGCAGAGGCGAGGTGGCCAGGTGGGGGCGAGCCGGGCCCAGGGCCGCAGAGCCCAGGGAAGCGTTCCCCAAGCCAGCGCCGCAGCGCCCTGGGGGCCGCGTCTGGCTCGGCGGCGGCGGCGGCGGCGGCGGCCGGCGGCTGGCAGCCGGTGGCCGGGCCGGGCCTTGCGGGGCCGGACGGGGCCGCGCGGGTCCGCGCCGGGGCCGGTGTGGGGCGCGCGCCAGGGGAGCGGCGCGCGGGACCCCGGGCTCCCAGCCGCGCCGGGGATGCGGGCGGCAGCTTCTTGGGGAGCGCCGGGGCGGCTGCTGGCGTCTACGGCCATACCACCCTGAACGCGCCCGATCTCGTCTGATCTCGGAAGCTAAGCAGGGTCGGGCCTGGTTAGTACTTGGATGGGAGACCGCCTGGGAATACCTGGGCTTTTGCGGGCTCGTCCCTCTTGTCCCCTTTTGGGCCTGCGCCGGGCCCGCCGCAGCCCCTTCCTTGCCTGGCCTCCGACGCACTGGCGCCCGGGCCTGGCTCTCGGGGAGGGGCTGCCGGCCCCTGCCCTTCGGGCCTGTGGTCCTTTGGCTTCCCGGGCGGGAAGGCCGACTCCATCCTGGCTGCCTTCAGTGCGTCCGCCCCGTGGTCGTGGTCGTCGTCGTCTTCGTCGGGGTCATGGGCTCGCCTCCGTGTGTGCCCACACCCCTGTCTCCCGCCTTCGGTCTCGGCAGGCCGGCCGGGGCATCGCCGGCGAGATGGCCCTCGGCCCCTCGGCCCCTGGGCCCTTTGCTGTCGGCCTTCCGCCGGACCCCGGGGCCTCTGCCGCTGGCCTGCGCCGGGGCTCCACCCACTCCCACAGGCCCCGGGCCCCTCCTGCCTGGGCCCCTGCCTGCCAGCCCGGCTGACCACGACGCCCACCCCCCCCTCAGTGCACCTGCTCCTCTGCGGGGGCGGGGGTCCCGCCGCCCCCAAGACGCAGCATCCAAGCGCTTGCCCGCGGGCACACACACATACGCACACGCACACACAACACAGGCCCGCACGCACACACACACACACACACACATAGGGCCGCTCGGGGCGGGCGGCCGGCGCAGCCCAGCACCCCGGGCCTTGGAGCTGGCGGGCAGCTCGGCACCCACCCTGCCTCCACAGGCTGGCGTGGCCCGCCTCGCTGCTCGGCCTCTGACAGCCCAGGCGCCGGCAGGCGCGCGTCCCCGACCCGGCCAGCGGCCCCGCAGGGCCCGAATGGACGCTGGCCGCCGCAGCTACAAGCGGCCCCCTCCTCGCCGGCCTGGGGTCGCCTGGCCCAGGGCACGGCCTGCCCCCAGCCAGCGGACGCCAGCCCCCGTGGCCCTGCTGGGGCCGACCCGGGTACCGGGGACGCCCGTGGGTACTGCGGGCGGGCGCCCAAACACCTGCGGGCTGGCGGGGGCCGCCAGGCCCCAGGATTCAAGATGGCGGGCCGGGCCCCAGGCCCCCACTCAGGCTGGGCCCTTGGGGGCCGGGCTGGAGCGCCAGTCAGCCTGAGGTCCCCAGGGAGGGAAGGGGAGGGCAAGGGAGGGGAGGGGAGGGGAGGGGAGGGGGAGGGGGCGGCGCGGGGGCGGCGCGGGGGCGGGCCGGGCCGGGCCTTGGGGGCAAAGGAAGGCCCAGCAGGCAGCTGTGGGTGTGGGGGCTCGGGGCGGGCCGGGGCGGGGGCGTGGCCTGGGGCCGCCCCAACCGGGGGCTCCTCCTGCCCTGCCAACCCCGTGGCAGTGGCAGAGGCAGAGGCAGAAGCAGAGGCGAGGTGGCCAGGTGGGGGCGAGCCGGGCCCAGGGCCGCAGAGCCCAGGGAAGCGTTCCCCAAGCCAGCGCCGCAGCGCCCTGGGGGCCGCGTCTGGCTCGGCGGCGGCGGCGGCGGCGGCGGCCGGCGGCTGGCAGCCGGTGGCCGGGCCGGGCCTTGCGGGGCCGGACGGGGCCGCGCGGGTCCGCGCCGGGGCCGGTGTGGGGCGCGCGCCAGGGGAGCGGCGCGCGGGACCCCGGGCTCCCAGCCGCGCCGGGGATGCGGGCGGCAGCTTCTTGGGAGCGCCGGGGCGGCTGCTGGCGTCTACGGCCATACCACCCTGAACGCGCCCGATCTCGTCTGATCTCGGAAGCTAAGCAGGGTCGGGCCTGGTTAGTACTTGGATGGGAGACCGCCTGGGAATACCGGGTGCTGTAGGCTTTTGCGGGCTCGTCCCCCGGCCCCTCTTGTCCCCTTTGGGCCTGCGCCGGGCCCGCCGCAGCCCCTTCCTTGCCTGGCCTCCGACGCACTGGCGCCCGGGCCTGGCTCTCGGGGAGGGGCTGCCGGCCCCTGCCCTTCGGGGCCTGTGGTCCTTTGGCTTCCCGGGCGGGAAGGCCGACTCCATCCTGGCTGCCTTCAGTGCGTCCGCCCCGTGGTCGTGGTCGTCGTCGTCTTCGTCGGGGTCATGGGCTCGCCTCCGTGTGTGCCCACACCCCTGTCTCCCGCCTTCGGTCTCGGCAGGCCGGCCGGGGCATCGCCGGCGAGATGGCCCTCGGCCCCTCGGCCCTGGGCCCTTTGCTGTCGGCCTTCCGCCGGACCCCGGGGCCTCTGCCGCTGGCCTGCGCCGGGGCTCCACCCACTCCCACAGGCCCCGGGCCCCTCCTGCCTGGGCCCCTGCCTGCCAGCCCGGCTGACCACGACGCCCACCCCCCCCCTGAGTGCACCTGCTCCTCTGCGGGGGCGGGGGTCCCGCCGCCCCCAAGACGCAGCATCCACGCGCTTGCCCGCGGGCACACACACATACGCACACGCACACACAACACAGGCCCGCACGCACACACACACACACACATAGGGCCCGCTCGGGGCGGGCGGCCGGCGCAGCCCAGCACCCCGGGCCTTGGAGCTGGCGGGCAGCTCGGCACCCACCCTGCCTCCACAGGCTGGCGTGGCCCGCCTCGCTGCTCGGCCTCTGACAGCCCAGGCGCCGGCAGGCGCGCGTCCCCGACCCGGCCAGCGGCCCCGCAGGGCCCGAATGGACGCTGGCCGCCGCAGCTACAAGCGGCCCCCTCCTCGCCGGCCTGGGGTCGCCTGGCCCAGGGCACGGCCTGCCCCCAGCCAGCGGACGCCAGCCCCCGTGGCCCTGCTGGGGCCGACCCGGGTACCGGGGACGCCCGTGGTACTGCGGGCGGGCGCCCAAACACCTGCGGGCTGGCGGGGGCCGCCAGGCCCCAGGATTCAAGATGGCGGGCCGGGCCCCAGGCCCCCACTCAGGCTGGGGCCCTTGGGGCCGGGCTGGAGCGCCAGTCAGCCTGAGGTCCCCAGGGAGGGAAGGGGAGGGCAAGGGAGGGAGGGGAGGGGAGGGGAGGGAGGGGGCGGCGCGGGGCGGCGCGGGGCGGGCCGGGCCGGGCCTTGGGGGCAAAGGAAGGCCCAGCAGGCAGCTGTGGGTGTGGGGGCTCGGGCGGGCCGGGCGGGGCGTGGCCTGGGGCCGCCCCAACCGGGGGCTCCTCCTGCCCTGCCAACCCCGTGGCAGTGGCAGAGGCAGAGGCAGAAGCAGAGGCGAGGTGGCCAGGTGGGGGCGAGCCGGGCCCAGGGCCGCAGAGCCCAGGGAAGCGTTCCCCAAGCCAGCGCCGCAGCGCCCTGGGGGCCGCGTCTGGCTCGGCGGCGGCGGCGGCGGCGGCGGCGGCTGGCAGCCGGTGGCCGGGCCGGGCCTTGCGGGGCCGGACGGGCCGCGCGGGTCCGCGCCGGGGCCGGTGTGTGGGGCGCGCGCCAGGGGAGCGGCGCGCGGGACCCCGGGCTCCCAGCCGCGCCGGGGATGCGGGCGGCAGCTTCTTGGGGAGCGCCGGGGCGGCTGCTGCTCGTCTACGGCCATACCACCCTGAACGCGCCCGATCTCGTCTGATCTCGGAAGCTAAGCAGGGTCGGGCCTGGTTAGTACTTGGATGGGAGACCGCCTGGGAATACCGGGTGCTGTAGGCTTTTGCGGGCTCGTCCCCCGGCCCCTCTTGTCCCCTTTTGGGCCTGCGCCGGGCCCGCCGCAGCCCCTTCCTTGCCTGGCCTCCGACGCACTGGCGCCCGGGCCTGGCTCTCGGGGAGGGGCTGCCGGCCCCTGCCCTTCGGGGCCTGTGGTCCTTTGGCTTCCCGGGCGGGAAGGCCGACTCCATCCTGGCTGCCTTCAGTGCGTCCGCCCCGTGGTCGTGGTCGTCGTCGTCTTCGTCGGGGTCATGGGCTCGCCTCCGTGTGTGCCCACACCCCTGTCTCCCGCCTTCGGTCTCGGCAGGCCGGCGCGGCCGGGCATCGCCGGCGAGATGGCCCTCGGCCCCTCGGCCCCTGGGCCCTTTGCTGTCGGCCTTCCGCCGGACCCCGGGGCCTCTGCCGCTGGCCTGCGCCGGGCTCCACCCACTCCCACAGGCCCCGGGCCCCTCCTGCCTGGGCCCTGCCTGCCAGCCCGGCTGACCACGACGCCCACCCCCCCCCTGAGTGCACCCTGCTCCTCTGCGGGGGCGGGGGTCCCGCCGCCCCAAGACGCAGCATCCACGCGCTTGCCCGCGGGCACACACACATACCCACACGCACACACAACACAGGCCCGCACGCACACACACACACACACACACACACACACACACATAGGGCCCGCTCGGGCGGGCGGCCGGCGCAGCCCAGCACCCCGGGCCTTGGAGCTGGCGGGCAGCTCGGCACCCACCCTGCCTCCACAGGCTGGCGTGGCCCGCCTCGCTGCTCGGCCTCTGACAGCCCAGGCGCCGGCAGGCGCGCGTCCCCGACCCGGCCAGCGGCCCCGCAGGGCCCGAATGGACGCTGGCCGCCGCAGCTACAAGCGGCCCCCTCCTCGCCGGCCTGGGGTCGCCTGGCCCAGGGCACGGCCTGCCCCCAGCCAGCGGACGCCAGCCCCCGTGGCCCTGCTGGGGCCGACCCGGGTACCGGGGACGCCCCGGGTACTGCGGGCGGGCGCCCAAACACCTGCGGGCTGGCGGGGCCGCCAGGCCCCAGGATTCAAGATGGCGGGCCGGGCCCCAGGCCCCCACTCAGGCTGGGGCCCTTGGGGGCCGGGCTGGAGCGCCAGTCAGCCTGAGGTCCCCAGGGAGGAAGGGAGGGCAAGGGAGGGAGGGGAGGGGAGGGAGGGAGGGGAGGGGAGGAGGGAGGGGAGGGGCGGCGGGGGGCGGGCGGCGGGGGCGGGCGGGCCGGCCGGGCCTTGGGGGCAAAGAAAGGGCCAGCAGGCAGCTGTGGGTGTGGGGGCTCGGGGCGGGCCGGGCGGGGGCGTGGCCTGGGGCCGCCCCAACCGGGGGCTCCTCCTGCCCTGCCAACCCCGTGGCGTGGCAGAGGCAGAGCAGAGGCAGAGAGCAGAGGCGAGGTGGCCAGGTGGGGGCGCAGCCGGGCCCAGGGCCGCAGAGCCCAGGGAAGCGTTCCCCAAGCCAGCGCCGCAGCGCCCTGGGCCCCGCGTCTGGCTCGGCGGCCGGCGGCGGCGGCGGCCGGCGGCTGGCAGCCGGTGGCCGGGCCGGGCCTTGCGGGGCCGGACGGGCCGCGCGGGTCCGCGCCGGGGCCGGTGTGGCGGCGCGCCCAGGGGGCGGCGCGCGGGACCCCGGGCTCCCAGCCGCGCCGGGGATGCGGGCGGCAGCTTCTTGGGGGCACGCGGGCGGCTGCTGGCGTCTACGGCCATACCACCCTGAACGCGCCGATCTCGTCTGATCTCGGAAGCTAAGCAGGGTCGGGCCTGGTTAGTACTTGGATGGGAGACCGCCTGGGAATACCGGGTGCTGTAGGCTTTTGCGGGCTCGTCCCCCGGCCCCTCTTGTCCCCTTTTGGGCCTGCGCCGGGCCCGCCGCAGCCCCTTCCTTGCCTGGCCTCCGACGCACTGGCGCCCGGGCCTGGCTCTCGGGAGGGGCTGCCGGCCCCTGCCCTTCGGGGCCTGTGGTCCTTTGGCTTCCCGGGCGGGAAGGCCGACTCCATCCTGGCTGCCTTCAGTGCGTCCGCCCCGTGGTCGTGGTCGTCGTCGTCTTCGTCGGGGTCATGGGCTCGCCCTCCGTGTGTGCCCACACCCCTGTCTCCCGCCTTCGGTCTCGGCAGGCCGCCGGGGCATCGCCGGCGAGATGGCCCTCGGCCCCTCGGCCCCTGGCCCTTTGCTGTCGGCCTTCCGCCGGACCCCGGGGCCTCTGCCGCTGGCCTGCGCCGGGGCTCCACCCACTCCCAAGCCCCGGGCCCCGGGTCCCCTCCTGCCTGGGCCCCTGCCTGCCAGCCCGGCTGACCACGACGCCCACCCCCCCCTCAGTGCACCTGCTCCTCTGCGGGGCGGGGGTCCCGCCGCCCCAAGACGCAGCATCCACGCGCTTGCCCGCGGGCACACACACATACCCACACGCACACACAACACAGGCCCGCACGCACACACACACACACACACCACACACACAGGCACCGGGCGGGTCGGCGGCGGCCGGCGCACCAGCACCCCGGGCCTTGGAGCTGGCGGGCAGCTCGGCACCCACCCTGCCTCCACAGGCTGCGTGGCCCGCCTCGCTGCTCGGCCTCTGACAGCCCAGGCGCCGGCAGGCGCGCGTCCCCGACCCGGCCAGCGGCCCCGCAGGGCCGAATGGACGCTGGCCGCCGCAGCTACAAGCGGCCCCCTCCTCGCCGGCCTGGGGTCGCCTGGCCAGGGCACGGCCTGCCCCCAGCCAGCGGACGCCAGCCCCCGTGGCCCTGCTGGGGCCGACCCGGGTACCGGGACGCCCGTGCGGTACTGCGGGCGGGCGCCCAAACACCTGCGGGCTGGCGGGGGCCGCCAGGCCCAGGATTCAAGATGGCGGCCGGGCCCCAGGCCCCCACTCAGGCTGGGGCCCTTGGGGGCCGGGCTGGAGCGCCAGTCAGCCTGAGGTCCCCAGGGAGGGAAGGGAGGGCAAGGGAGGGGAGGGGAGGGAGGGGAGGGAGGGGAGGCGGCGCGGGGGCGGCGCGGGCGGGCCGGGCCGGGCCTTGGGGCAAAGGAAGCCCAGCAGGCAGCTGTGGGTGTGGGGCTCGGGGGGCCGGGGCGGGGGCGTGGCCTGGGGCCGCCCCAACCGGGGGCTCCTCCTGCCCTGCCAACCCCGTGGCAGTGGCAGAGGCAGAGGCAGAAGCAGAGGCGAGGTGGCCAGGTGGGGCGAGCCGGCCCAGGGCCGCAGAGCCCAGGGAAGCGTTCCCCAAGCCAGCGCCGCAGCGCCCTGGGGGCCGCGTCTGGCTCGGCGGCGGCGGGCGGCGGCCGGCGGCTGGCAGCCGGTGGCCGGGGCGGGCCTTGCGGGGCCGGACGGGGCCGCGCGGGTCCGCGCCGGGGCCGGTTGGGGCGCGCGCCAGGGGAGCGGCGCGCGGGACCCCGGGCTCCCAGCCGCGCCGGGGATGCGGGCGGCAGCTTCTTGGGGAGCGCCGGCGGCGCTGCTGGCGTCTACGGGCCATACCACCCTGAACGCGCCCGATCTCGTCTGATCTCGGAAGCTAAGCAGGGTCGGGCCTGGTTAGTACTTGGATGGGAGACCGCCTGGGAATACCGGGTGCTGTAGGCTTTTGCGGGGCCCGCCCCCTGTCCCCTTTTGGGCCTGCGCCGGGCCCGCCGCAGCCCCTTCCTTGCCTGGCCTCCGACGCACTGGCGCCCGGGCCTGGCTCTGGGGAGGGGCTGCCGGCCCCTGCCCTTCGGGCCTGTGTCCTTTGGCTTCCCGGGCGGGAAGGCCGACTCCATCCTGGCTGCCTTCAGTGCGTCCGCCCCGTGGTCGTGGTCGTCGTCGTCTTCGTCGGGGTCATGGGCTCGCCTCCGTGTGTGCCCACACCCCTGTCTCCCGCCTTCGGTCTCGGCAGGCCGCCGGGGGCATCGCCGGCGAGATGGCCCTCGGCCTCGCCCCTGGCCCTTTGCTGTCGGCCTTCCGCCGGACCCCGGGGCCTCTGCCGCTGGCCTGCGCCGGGGCTCCACCCACTCCCACAGGCCCCGGGCCCTCCTGCCTGGGCCCCTGCCTGCCAGCCCGGCTGACCACGACGCCCACCCCCCCTCAGTGCACCTGCTCCTCTGCGGGCGGGGGGTCCCGCCGCCCCAAGACGCAGCATCCACGCGCTTGCCCGCGGGCACACACACATACGCACACGCACACACAACACAGGCCCGCACGCACACACACACACACACACACAC
>NW_023601123.1:0-22946 GCF_014898055.3 Talpa occidentalis
GAACAATGGGGAGCAACGTGTTGTGTGCTGGTGTGTTCTGTGGAGTTCAGGGGGAGGGAAGGTTTAAGCATGAGGGCGCAGGGGTGCCTGGGAGGCCCCAGTTTTTCCCCAGGCTGCTGTCGGGAAGCACCTGGACTTAGCTGGTCTTCATCTGAACCCTGCTGTGGCACCAGGTGAGTTCCCAGCCTGGAGGACTCGGGGCTGGGTGGGGGCCCAGAAGAGGGTGAGAGGAGAAATGCCTAGGCTGGAGCAGTTCTCTGGCCCTCCGGGGCTGCACGCAGCCCACAGGCCTGACAGGTCAGAGAGCTGAGGGGGATTGGATGCCCTGAAGGCAGCGCCAATGCGCACCTTGCACCCCGAAGCCTGCCCTCTGCTGCAGGACCCACACCCCGCGCAGCGCTGAGCCCAGATCCCAGGGCCCAACCACGTGGTGAGTTCGGTTTATTCAGAAACAAAAGTGAAACACCAGGAACCATCCCTGGCCTTGCCTCCTTCCTCTGTCCTGGGCGATCTATAAATAAGTTTCCTCATGTCAACTGATTCATAGAAACCTCTCTCCCAGGGGCCACCGCAGCCTCGCTGTGATACAGGGGCCGTCTCAGCCCCATGTACACACGTCCCAGCACAGTATGTACACCGCGGGGCGCCCGCGCACCTTCCGCCTGGCCTCCACCAGGCACCCCGGCCCGGCTTCTGGCCAAGCCCAGTTTTCCACAGGGTTGGGGAGTGTGTACCCCCAATTGCCTGAGTAAGCCATGCATCCCCTCTATGGGGACTTTCTGTAAAAGAAGCAGTGAAGGCCACCTCTCTGCAAATCCGGGGTGGCCCAAGATAATCAGGCACAGAGGCCCACAGGACTTTTGCAAAGACAGCAAGTGGAGGCCACCCCTTGTGGACTGCGGTGTCCTCATACCTGTGGGACATTCGAGAGGAGCGACGGGGGAGGCCCCCCTTTTGCGGATTGGGGTGGCCTCATGCCTGCAGGACTTTTGTGAGGAGGGGGATGGGGGAGTTCTCCCCTTTGTGGATTGGGGTGGCCTCATACTTTTGTGAGGGGGCAAGGGGAGACCACCCCTTTGTGCACTGGGGTGGCTTCATGCCTGTGGATCTTTTGTGAGGGGCGGGACGGGAGAGGCCACTCCTCTGCAGATTGGGTGGCCTCATGCCCATGGGCCTTTTGTGAGGGGGGAAGGAGGAGGCCACCCCTTTGCACATTGGGGTGGCCTCATGCCCGTGGGACTTTTGTGAGGAGGACAGCAGAAGCCACCCCTTTGTGGATTGGGGTGGCCTCATGCCCGCAGGACTTGAGGGGTGATGGGGGAGGCCACCCCTTTGCAGATTGGGGTGGCCTCATGCCCGCGGACCTTTTGTGAGCGGGGACAGGGGAGGACACCCCTTTGAGGACTGTGGTGGCCTCATGCCCGCGGACTTTTGTGAGTGGGACAGGGTAACCTCAAGCTGCAAGACATGTGTAGTGAGCAGAGCCCCCCCTTAACAGGTGGGTTCCCACAAAATAATCGGGCACATATGCCCATGGGGACTTTTGCTAGGTAGTAGGAGAGGCCTCCCCTTTGCAGATAGGTATCACCTCCAGAATAATTGGGTGCAACAAAAAGTAAAAAAAAAAAAAAAGAAAAATCAAAACAATTATTGGGTCCAACAAAAAATTAAAAACAAACAAACAAAAAAAAAAAAAAACAAAACAAAATTGGGTGCAAAGGCCCATGGGGAAATTTCAAAAGGGAGCAGGGGAGGCCACCCCTTTGTGGATCTGGGTGGTCTCAAATAAACCACTGCTATCTCTGTGGCTACACTCTAGACAGGTGTTGGTGCCCACCTGCCCCAGCTGGTATCTCTGTCTGCACTTAGCCCCCGTGCTGGGCTTTCAAAGTGCTGCCCCGCTCGACATGGTTGGGGTGAGGTGGGGGGCACGTGGCCCAAAATTGCCTAATATAACCTAGGCCCTCTGCAAGAAGGCCTGGTAAGGATTCAATTGGTCATTCAAGGAGCCCCTATATTGTAGAACGGAGCCCCCTAAATAACTAGCTGGATATTTCTAGCTCCTTGCCTCTGGAAGTATGATTAGTCCAGAGTTAAATGAAGACACAGCCCTAACCTCAGAGGCTAGGGTCTGCACCTATTTCACCCTATTAGATAGGGGAGTTGTTGGACCCCTTTTTTAAGCCGAGGGATGAAAGGACGACTGGGAAGGAGAGCCAAAGGATGGGGGGGAAAGCCTGGGGAACAGGGATGGGTTGGTGAGGGCCAGGTGGGGGCAGAGCCTCCGGCCCCATGCCGGTGGCCTAGACCACCATTATCTTCACCTCGTTGTCGTCAGCCTGGTAGAAGAAGGGAAGGCATGGGCTGTTTCCAATGGTGACGCCTTCCTGGGAGTTCTGCATTTCTTGAAGCAGCTGAACGACCTGCTGCGCAGAGGCGTTCTCGAGGGGAGTCAGGCCCAGCTGGGCCTCACCCTGGGTCGGCTGCACATCGTGGACAAGGCTCACCTTACTTGGTTCTTTAGAGAGTGTAAGGGCAGGAGCAGGGCACAGCGCAGGTTTTCTGATCCCATGCAGACCGGGTAAAGGAGGAGTCAGAGTCCTCAGTGGTTTTGCAGGTTTTTTATTGGGGTTCACCAGGCATATGGCAGGCAGGGGTGAAGCAAAATCTTCACTTTATCTGGGCTCTCTGGTGATCTCGGCTTCTCTTCCGGCTTCAGCTTCGGCTTCTACTGCTGCTGCTGGCGTCCCCGTGACGCCGCCCTTAAAAGCACAGTCTTAGCTCAGCTGAATCCCATCTACCTATGCCCACACCCTACTCCAGGTGCCCGCCATCAGGCATGCATTCAGGACAAGGATCCATCATCTATCCTGATGGCGGAAGGGCAGAAAAGCCTGATATTTTCTTTACCCTACAGAGAGACAGAGACAGGATGCTGTGTGCCTGGCGGAGTGTGCTCTTCCTGACCAGCCGCCCGTTAGGGGCTTTCCTCACCTTGGACGTTGGCGGTGCCAAGCTTCTTGGGGACTAGGCATGCGCTAGTGGGCTCAGCAGCAGGGTTCTGGGCAGGTGCTCAGGGCTTCGCCCGCCATTCGTTGCGTGCCTCCACCAGCCGCAAAACCAGCTCTTGCAGCTCTAACAGCTTCACCTGGAAGCAGAGATGCTCAGAAGCCCGCCCCCCCAGCCGCACCACCATGGAGCCAGAGCTCTGACTACCTTCATCTCCTCTTTGTCCTGGGCCAGCTGCCTTATGGACTCCTCCTTCTCTTGGTGCTCCTCCCTCATCACTGCTCTCTGGTTCTGGTAGAGAGCGATGTATTCTCCTAGGGGGAGGGCGCGCAGACAGCTCAGCTGCTGGGGTCTCCCCAGCCTCTGCATAGCACCCCAGCTGCAGGGCACAAGCCTCCCCGCTCACCGATGGTGTCAGTCTCTCCAGACATCTGGATACATCGATGCTCCAGCTCCTCCATCCAGTCCTGTAAGCCCACTTTCTCCTGCATGAGCTCGGTAAAGCGGCCCTCGGCCAGACAGCGGGCTCAGGGGCTCAGCAGTGCCGGCCTGCCCAGCACCCAGCCCGCCCAGCCCTCCGGAAACCACACTGTAGGGTAAGATAAAACTATCAGGCTTTTCTGCCCTCCCGCCTTTAGGATAGATGAGGGAACCCTGTGGTCTGAATGCAAGCCTGATGCAGGCACCTGGAGTAGGGTGTGGGCATATGTAGATGGGATTCACCTGGGCTAAGACTGGGCTTTTAAGGGTGGCATTCACAGCAAAAGCAGAGAAACGTAAGCAGAACCGAGAGAGCAGAGCAGCAGAGACCACCAGAGAACGCCAGAGAGCCCAGAAAGAGTGAAGACTTGCTGGGGGCTGGGAGGCCTGCCAGCCTCCTGACCCCCTAGCACCCCTACCTGCCATGTATCCAGTAAATCCCAATAAAAGCCTACAAAAGCCACTGAGGCTTCCAGGACTCTCTTCTCCTGGACCCAGTCTGCTGGATCAGAAAACCTGCCCCGTGTCCATTCCTTCCTCTCTTACAATTGGTGTAAGTCAGCAAGATGATCCATGCAGACCGGTATGGAGCCCTCCGAAGACCGGGAGGGACTGAGGAGCAGCAGACAGTGTTTGCCTGTGACAGCGCTGGACGTGTCATGGCGGGACAGGGGAAGGGCAAAGTCCGGGAGCTGCGGGATGAGACCTCGCCTGGAGGAGGAGATGCCCGAGAGGACCAGCCAACAATCCCCGCCTAGGCAGCAAGAATCGTCGGGGGAGAAAGGACCACGACTCAGAGCTCCCCAGTGTGGACAAAGGGAAAAGCCGATGAACTTGGACTAATGGACTAACAATCCCGCCAGAAGGGGAGGACCTTGGCAAGTTTGATATGTTTTGGGGACCCTGAGGAAGGATGGGATTGTCCACCCCAGAGATGGGAGTCTGGGGGTGTCAGTGGGCCTTGGTGGCCAAAGGCAGCCGGTGTACTGCCCAGCAGCTAAGCAGAGGAGAAAAGCCAACTGAGAAGGCAAAAGCTGGTGCTAAGTTCGGGAAGCCCTGAGCGGCTGTTACGCACTACGTAAGCTAAAGGCCAGTGAGTCTTTTAAAATCACCTGTGGGTGATGCCCTGCTCATAGTTGAGGGTGAGGAGCTGAGGAGCCCATCTTTGGGGGATGGGTAGGGAACGTGGCTTGTGGTGGAGCCCACAGCCAAAGAGGGGACCCAAGAGAGGCTGCATGTGGACTTGTATCCACGGATCCCCGACCCATGTGCTTGTGCAGTGGGTTGGCCTGAGTGCAGGGGCCTGCATGCTGGAGCGTTGGAGCGACCACAGATAGAAAACCCTGAGGGATGGGCGATTACCCCCAAAGAGTACAGAATCGCCAACCCAAGAGTGAGTGCATCCTGGGGGTGGATGCGGTGTGTGGCTTGTGGCCGAGACTGCAGCCGGAGGGGGCCGGGAGGCCTGATGGCTCCTGGCGTGTGACAGCTGATGCCTGAGTGGTTCCCTCCCTCGCATGAGCAGTGCCTTCGGCAGCGGAAGTGGTGGATCATCTACTGGTGCCAATAATTGTCTTTTGCCACTAGGTTGATGCCCTGCCTGGACTTATTTGTGTTCTGTTATATTTCATTGTGATATATTTCATTTGCTTTTGTGGGCCATGGCTGCAGTGTTCCTATTCGTCAAGAGAAACGTGTGTATCACTTGTATAGACTGTCTGGCAGAAAACCCTGAGGGGGTGGATTGTAGGGTAAGGTAAAAGTATCAGGCTTTTCTGCTCTCCCGCCCATAGGATGGATGATGGAACCCTGCGGTCCCGAATGCATGCCTGATGCGGGCACCTGGAGTAGGGTGTGGGCATAGGTAGATGGGATTCCCCTGGGCTAAGATGGGCTTTTAAGGGTGGCGTCACGGGGACGCCAGCAGAAGCAGAGAAGCAGAAGCAGAACCGAGAGAGCAGAGCAGCAGAGACCACCAGAGAACGCCAGAGAGCCCAGAAAGAGTGAAGACTTGCTGCGGGCTGGGAGGCCTGTCAGCCTCCTGGCCCCCTAGCACCCCTACCTGCCATGTATCTGGTAAATCCCAATAAAGTCTGCAAAATTCACTGAGGCTTCCAGGACTCACTTCTCCTGTACCTGGTCTGCTGGATCAGAAAACCTGCCCTGTGGCCATTCCTTCCTGCCTTACACACACTCACCTGCAGTTTCTTCTTCTCACCAGGCTCCCTGAAGGGCCTGGTGGGTCTCCCCAGGCACACTTTCCCCCGGGGGCTGGGGCCTCCATCTTCTCAGGCTCCTGGTCCCATGGGGCTACCTGCTGAGCCAGGAGCCAGCAGAGCAGCTTTTGCTCCTTTAGCTGCCTGTGCAGCCGCGCCTGTTCTTCCTCAGCACTGGCCAAGGCCGAGTTACAAAATGCCACCTGTGGGCCAGAGGTGCAGGGTGCCCCTGTGGGCCCGGCAGGAGGTTGGGAGGCACACCTCTCAGGGCCTCCGTGGGCACACCTGAGATTCGAGGATGGTGTTGGTGTCTACCCACTGGCTCCCAGCAGAGGTGGGTGAAAGCTTAATCAAAGGGAGGGAAACCAAGAAGAAGGGTGTGCTGGTGGGAGGGGGAAGGTGGGGCAGGGAAGGGGCCCCAGGGCCAAGCTCACCATGGCCTCGCAGCTGTCTAGATCGTCCGGGATGCTTAGTTTTGTCAGGGGACCCTTGTCCTCCTCTTCCTCCTCCTCTTCACTGTTCAGTCCATTTACTGTTGGGGGGGGCAGCCAGAGGGGCTCAGAGAACCCCTGGGTTCTGAAGCAGCCCTGAAAGCCAGCAAGATCTGCCCCCTCCTCTCTGTGCAACCCCGCGCCAGCAAGTCCCCAAAGGAGAAGGATCCAAGTTGTCCTAAGGGTGGCTTCCATCTCTTTGGAGTGCTCCTTTAGGGGTGTCGGAAACTGTTCACCAGACTGAGACTAGCACTGGAGACAACACTCCACCAGAGTGTTGATGCTGTGTTGCTGGGCACTGTCCCTTACAGTTCCCTCCCTCTGTATTTACTTAGTTCCAACAGGGAATCAGTTAGTTGGTGATTTTGTTCTGGTCATGAGGTGGCACCAGAGACCTGTCCTTGCTGACCTTTGCTTTTTCCCAGTGGTTCTCAGCTGGCCTTAGGCTATTTGTAGGTCTCCGTGGAATCCTTGTCTTCCTCTGATGGCGCCCGGAGCCGCTCGATCACCTCTGTGGTGATTTCTTCACCGTTCTCCACAGTTCCCATTTGTGGGGTGCGGTGCCTGAAATAGTTCCTCTCTACTCAGTGTCCCACTTGATCTGTAGTTCGTTCTTGCAGTTTTTTTTTTCCCTCCTTTCCGTTGGTCGGAGAGAGCCTACTCAGTGGGTGGGGGAGGGTGGTGAGAGACTTTTCTCTCAGACGTGACCCAACGTGACCCACCCCAACTGTGAACCCAACACCTCTCCAAAATATCACTCCTCACCAATGTCAACGTTATAAAAACAAGCAAAGTCAGAGAAACAGTCAGCAAGAGGCACATCGAGGAGAACTGGCTGTAACTGAGTGAGGCAATTTGGATTATGGAACATAAAATGTACATTAGGAAAAACTGATGAAATTAAGCACGGAGTTTGGTAACTGTCAACATTGCTTCATTAGCTGTGAAAAAAAAGACAACTGTATTCATGTAAGATGTTAACAAAGTGGAAATGGTGTGGGATGAATAAGAACTGTACTATCTTTGCAACTTTTCTGTAAATTTAACAGTATTCATTAAATGTTATGTTTTTTTTTTTTAAGTCCTCAATACTAAATAGGTTGTAAAAGGAAAAAATGATCTACTTTCCTGTTTCCCAAGGTTTTGTTATCCAGAGGCTGGAGAGAGGGGTCCTGGGGAGAAAAGCTGGAAACCTCACACCCAGGGCATTCCCCCGAGTCTCCTCTCCTCTGAGCCCTGCTTCTCTGACTCCTCACAGAGCATCTCACCACCAGGACGCCGCCCTCCAGGACCCCCAACTCTGCCCATCTCAGAACCGGCCCTGTCCGGGCAGCTCCACCAGAATCCGAAACACTCCACCAGAATCGGGAAACAGTCAGACAACCCTTTTTATACCGGGGCTGCCCTGTAACAGTTTGGCGCAGTAAAGAAAAGGGGAGCCAAGCTAAACTTCCTCAAAGGAAGGGACAATTCATTGCGCCCCCAGGCAAGCGTCATACCCAAGATGGGTGTCCCTGAAATCGTGCACGTTGTGGGGGGAGATGTCATTTCATAGGGTGAGGAGAGGTTAGGCAGGAAAACTGGGTTGGTAGCGGGGGGAAACAGGCTTAGGGGGAACTAAGTTGTTTTTTCGTGGAGCCGAGTTGTTTTCTCCTGCTTATGGCTTCAGTTTTGGTTTGATGGAATCAGGGGTACTGGTGTCAGGGCCATCTTGTTGTTTGTATGTGGGCTTCCCCATTCCTGGCCCCTGCATCGACCTTTCATACCAGCCTTTTGTTGAAAAGGGGCAATGGTTCTCTCTTTGGCTACTTCCTGCTGGACAGGGGCGAAGACCAGGGTGGGCGCTCAGGCCTGGTTATGAGACAGTCTTTGCAGCGCGAGGATATGGGTGGAGAAGGAGTTGGTTAAAGGTGGTATGGGACAGTTCTTGGATCCGGTGTTGGATGAAATGGACTAAGCATGGGGCAAAAAGAAAAAATGAGGAGATTAGGATAAGAAGCCCTATGAGTGGTAATACCTGGTCCGAGGCTGTGCTGATCTGGAATTGCTGGGCATAGACAGAAGAACTGGAAGTGGCTTGAAGAGATGGGATTAGAAACAGAGGAAGGAGAGGGGCCTCCCCGGTGGCGCAGCGGTTGACGGTTGAGCGCTGGGTTGTGAAGCTGCCCACAGCCTCTACAGCACCGGTTCAATCCCTGGCCTCAAGGCGAGGGTCCCACATGGCGGGCAGACCTCTCCTGCCGCCCACTGCTCCCCTCAGCAGTGTGCTTCGTCAAGTCTGCCTGTTCTGCTCTTCGCTTTGTCTCTGGTGAGTTCTCTCACCCTCCTGTGTTTCTGACTGTACCCAGTGCTTGCATAAATAAATCTTTAAAAAAAAAAAAAAGAAACAGAGGAAGGAGAATCAGAGGGCCTCTACTCTATAGGCTGAGTGGGATGTGGACCAGGGATGCATTGATGCAAACCCGAGTTGGGCCCATGTGCTTGTATACATACTGCTTGTCCACAGGGACCACTTTGACCCTGGACAGCTGATGCCTTGACAGCCGTTGGTGTAGTCAGGATGATCGTGTGTGGACCCATCCACTTTGGCGGAAGTGGTTTTGGAGAGATGGCTTTCAGAAGAACCTGGTCTCCAGGGCACAGCAGGTTGACAGGTGCATCAGGGGACGGAGGCACAGGTTGTGGCAGACAAAGGTCTGCGTGTTCTTGGAGCAGCTGTCTGAGCAAAGAGAAGTATGGAAAATATCCAGCCAACAGTGTAGGTTGGACGCGGAGCTCATGGTTAGTAAGAAGAGGTCTGCCATACATCCGTTCAAGGGGGCTCAGGAACAAGGGGCCATGGGGAGTGGTTCGGAGGTGCACTAAAGCCAGTGGGAGCAGCTCCACCCAGGATTTGTGGGCTCTGTGGAGAGTTTGGCTAGGTGGTCTCTGGTCAGACCATTTACCCGTTCTACCTTACCAGAGGATTGCAGTCGGGAGGGAATGTGTAGTTTCCAGGTGATGCCCAGGGAGGAGACCTGTGGAGTAATCTTTGAGATAAAGGCAGGTCCACTGTCCGACTGGTGATGGTGTCCACCGTAGTAAGAAGAGGGTGTTACCTGCGTTAGGGAGTGGAACACCCGTGAAGCCTGGCAGGATGGAGAGTCGAGGATTGGGAGAGGGAGATGAGAGGGTCTTTGACAAAGAGAGTAGAAATCTAACAGACAAGAGGGTGATGGAGGGGAGAGAGCCTGATGAGTGAGCAGGTCCTGGAGCCGATGTGGAGAACTAACATTTACAGGTTGGCCCAGTGTGGGTTTTAAGGCCTTAGGTCTAGCGAGACGAGAAGCTGCCGCAAGTGCACGCAGGCAGGGCTGCCATCCTCTTACAGTGGGATCCATTTGTTTAGAGAAATAAGCAACTGCTCGCTGGACTGGCGTAGGTTGGCCCAGAACCCCTAGAGCAACGCCCTGTTGCTCATCTGTCAATAACAGGAATGGCTTTCCCGGGTCTGGGAGTGCGAAGGCTCATCTCAGAGAGCTTTTCCTGGATAAAGCAGAGAAAATGGGGTGTAGAAACAAATAAAAGCATGATCATGATCACCAGGCCTACTATGGGAAGGATCCATGGCAGTAAGGGAGAGTTGGTCCAAGTTTGGATGTCCTGGCCCCAGCTTCAGCTGACAAAAGGTCAGTCAGAGGGGGCTTTGCTGGTCAGATGAGCAAGCCCATGAATGTGTTGGAGGAGGGGGAGACACCTGAGTACACACGATTTCTCACCAAAACCTCCCTCTCAGACCTTCAACACTTTCTTTTGCTTGCTTTCATTCTAATGCCATTTCATTTTACCCATCCGGCTTTACATTATCTTAAGGCCCTTCAGAATATCCCTCTTCCATACATTTCTTTTTTCAAACACTCATACCTCACCTCACTTGCATTTACCAGACTTAGCAAAACCTTAGTTTTAGAAGGGAATTGAACACCATCTAAACAATGATGAAAAAACACAAATTTAAGGTAGACAGCCCCTGTAGTTTTTCATTCCTGTACCCAGTGATTTAATTGGCAGAGACTGGTGTCCAAAGCCTGCATCTGTTGGGCGATATTAATGTTTCCAATTTGGCTAAGGTCACCCTGCAGGGTTTGAATCCAGGGAGGAGGAAGGGTGGGTAGCCGTCTGGAGAGGATTTTTAAAAGGAGAAATTCCAGCTGGACTGACACTGTGTAAGAATCCCAAGTTGCAAAATCCCTCCTGCACGTACTCCATGACGAGCTGCAGCTTCGGCCCAGGGGACACTGGACACCTAGGTGTGCTCACTGCGGGACTGAGACTGATCATAGCCTAGGCTTCGTGGAGCAGGAAGATGTGCGGATTTTCCAGCTGAGCAGGTCATGGTGGATTAGGGCTGCTCTGTGAATAACCTCTGCCCACCTTGGAGAGTCCCGTTTGGATTCTAATATACTGGTCCCAGAGTCTTTCTTAAGGGGAGCTAGAGAGCCTATCTATGTGCTCCTTGCAATCTGCACGATTTACCACCCAGGCCCAAGCCTTTGCAAGAGCTCCTGCATCCTCTGCACCATCTGTGTGCCCAGGGGTGAGCAGCAGGTTTCTCCCACCAAGGGGGCAGTACCTAAGATGGGGGAGAGAGGCCCAGGGTTCTTCGCCTGTGGCCCTGGGACCTCTGGAGGCTCTGCCCACACAGCCCCACACCCCTCTCCTGGTCCTGTACCTGCTCAACTCTCCCCAACCCCTCCACACGCCAACCCTCACCCGCTCTGCTCCTCTCCAGATGCTTCACCAGTTTCGTTGCCTGCCTGGTCCTTCACCTGCTCTGCTCCAGGGACATCAGTGCTGCCCAGACTTCTGTGCTGCAGTCCTGTGAGTCTCATGCTGCTCCTGGCCCCTCTGACTGGGCCCAGCCCCGGAGCCTCTCCAGAGCCTCAACCTTCCCTGGTGTACTCCTGTTCACCATGGCCACTGAGTGCTTGTTCTTTGGGGGTGGGGGGTCTTCTGCCGGGTATGGCACTATTTTTAATCTTTGTTGCTCTCCAGTTCCAATGCTGCACAGCAGCAACAAAATTCTAGGATAATTTCTAATACTCTATCTCTGGCCCTGATGATTGCTGAAGGGGCCACTGCACTGGAAGGCCAGTCACATATTGGGGGACGTCTTAGGGTGGTGCTGGAGGGCTGGGGAGCTGGACTGATCGTGTTGGCCCTGCTTTCCTGGTCCCTCTCCAGCTGGGGGCCTGTCTCAGTGGTGCTGCCGTGCTCCCCAGTGTTCTCCAGCTGGAGGACTGACACCGCGGTGCTCCTGTGCTCCCCAGGGTCCTCCTGCTGGGGTCTAGCCACAGAGGTGCTGGTGTCCCCCCAGCCATCCTCCAGCTCTGGGCCTAGCGCAGAGGGACTGCCCTTTGGGGTGTCCTCTAGCAGGGGGCTTGGACCTGCAGCAGTGGTGTGCTGCTGCGCATCCTCCAGCTCAGGGACCTGGTGGAGATGACCCTGTTGTCCGGGGTGGCATACTTTCCCCTCTTTTGGATTTCCTGCTTTCGCAGGATTCCTGGCCTTGGGGCATTCCCCAAAACCTCAGGCTGAGGGAGTGGGGTGGGTATCCTTTCCAATCTTCTGCACTGGGTGCTTTCCCAGGATGCCCGGCCTTGGGGTATTCCCCGAAACCTCAGGTGCCGGCGGGGTGGGGGTGGGTGGGGAGTCCTTGTAATCAGGGTAACCGGGATCCTGGAAGGTGACGCGCTTCGGCACCTGGAAGGTAACGCGCCTGGGCCGCTCCTCGCCCTCCTCCTCATAGTCCTCCTCCCCCGCCTGCTTCCTGGAGCAGAGGATCAGGTAGGTGGCCATGACCTCGCGGTACTTGTTAGTGTCAATGGCCTCCCGAATTTCCTGCCTCTGGTAGCCCAGGCGCTCCATACCTTTGGTTATGGCCAGGTCCTGGGGGCAGAGCGACGGCTCGCTGAAGGGCAGGAGTCCCCTGCTCGTTTCTGCTACCCAGGCGTGCTGCTGGATGCTCTCCAGGGTGCTGCGCTTCCAGGGGTCCCGTGCCAGCATTTTGGCCAGCAGGTCCCCGCCCTGGACCATGAAGTAGGTGGTCTGGTGGACGTTCCCACCCAGGACGCACTCCCTGATTGCCCTGAGGCTGGGCCCCCTGAAGGGCAGTGTGCCGGTCACCATTTCGTAGGGCATGATGCCCAGGCTCCACACGTCCACCTTGGGGCCGTTGTACTGCTGGCCAAGGTAGACCTTGGGGGCCCTGTATTCTGGGCGACAGCAGCACGTGCTCAGCGCCTGGGGGAAGCCTTGGACACTGAGCCCGAAGAGGTAAAGGACCTATACAAAGAAAACTATAAAACACTATTAAAAGAAATAGAAGAAGACACAAAGAAATGGAAAGACATCCCCTGCTCATGGATTGGTAGAATAAACATTATTAAATGGCCATCCTACCAAAAGCAATATACAGATTCAATGCTATTCCAATCAAAATCTCAATGTCATTCTTCAAAGAACTAGAACAATTATTGATGAAATTCATATGGAATTACAAAAAACTCCGAATAGCCAAGCTCTCTTGAAAAAAAAAAAGAAGGGAATGGAGGCATCACACTCCCAGACTTCAAACTCTACTACAAAGCCATAATCATCAAAACTGCATGGTATTGGAACAAGAACAGACACACAGACCAATGGAATCGAATAGAAAATCCAGAAATAAACCCACAGATTTATGGTCAACTAATCTTTGACAAAGGAGCAAAGACTATGCATTGGAGCAAAGAAAGTTTGTTCAATAAATGGTGCTGGGAAAACTGGGTTGCCACATGCAAAAGAATGAAGCTTGACCACTACCTCACACCATACACAAAAATCAACTCAAAATGGATTAAAGAACTAGACATAAGACCTGAAACCATAAAATACATAGAAGGAAATATAGGCGAAACACTACATGATTTGCACATCAAAGACATCTTTACAAACACATCACCCAAAGCAGTGATAGTGAAGGCAAAGATAAACAGCTGGGACTACATCAAATTAAAGAGCTTCTGCACAGCAAAAGAGACAATAACAAAAACAAAGAGAAACCCCACCAACTGGGAGAACATTTTTTTACACAACACTAATGATAAAGAACTGATCACAAAAATCTGCAAAGAGCTGATGAGACTCAACAACAACAAAGAAAATAATCCAGTCAAAAATTGGGCAGAAGAGCTAAAAAGAAACTTCTCTGAAGAGGAAATGCAAATGGCCAACAGACATATGAAAAAATGTTCAACATCACTTGTAATCAGGGAAATGCAAATCAAAACTACCATGAGATACCATCTTACACCAGTGAGAATGGCACATATTAAAAAAACTAGCAACAACAAATATTGGCGAGGGTGTGGAGAAAAAGGAACTCTCTGCACTGTTGGTGGGAGTGCAAACTGGTCCAACCACTATGGAGAGCTGTGTGGAGATTTCTGGACCTACTAAACATAGAGCTTCCATATGATCCAGCAATTCCACTCCTAGGTATTTACCCAAAGGACACAGAAACATCAATTCCAAAGAACACCTGCACCCCTAGGTTTATAGCAGCACTATTTACAATAGCTAAGCTTTGGAAACAGCCCAAATGCCCAAAAATAGATGACTGGATCAAGAAGATGTGGTACATATATACCATGGAATATTACTCAGCATTCAAAAAAGATAAACACATGCAGTTTGCAGCAACATGGATGGCGCTGGAAGGGATCATGCTCAGCGAAATAAGCCAGAAAGAAAAGCAAAACTACCGGATGGACTCACTCATAGCAGGAATCTAGAAAACTTAAATAAGGGACCAGGAAAATGAGTAACTATACGAAGTAAAAATCAAAATCAACAAAAAACTTTGAACCAGTGACACTTTTTTGGGGGTGGGTGGCGGGAGGGGAGGATTGGGGTCAGAATGGGGGGGGGTTGCAATTGTTGGGGAATATAAAAATAAAATTTATTATTAAAAAAAATGAATAACTACTTTTTAAAACTAATGCACATGACCAAAGTTTAAAAAAAAAATCAAAAAATCTGTTTGTATCACTATCTAATGCCTTAGGAGTATTAGTTATAAATGACAACTATATAAAGTCTAATAAAAAATTCCCAATTTTGAGATCAGGATTTAAGATTTTGGTAATCAAAAACTAGATCAAAACTTAATGGTTGAATTTGTAGCATTCAAGCCTTACAGTTTTCATGTTGAGTATCAATATTTTATGTTGAAATGTCTCTATTTTCAAAAGGAAGCACACAGTATTCAGGAAAAAAAAAAAGAGTAATTGACCTAGTCTACATCAAAAAAGATAAGTTTGCATTTTGATGATTAGTCCTAAATCTCTTGATAAAATTCTTTTCCAGAAAAATCCCAGATTGACTTCTTTCTTTCCCCTTGTCCTAGCAAAATCTAGCCTCATGGGCAAGTTCCTTAGCAACACTGTGTTCCTCACAGGTATGTAGGAAATGTATATGATATTAAGTCTCTCTTATTTTTCTTGGTTTTCATCAATCTATCTAGTACTTGCCTAAGAAAGAAATTTGGTTTTTGGGATGTTAGAATTTGCAACTCTGAAATTAATTTAAAATTCCTGTCCTAAGAAAAACTAACAGCTACAATTGGTATCTCTCCCTTAAATTTTTTCTTTTATCATTATTTAAATGGTGGCCAAATTTCATATAAAACTAAGGTCTTATTAAGTTTAAGAATGAGAATGTTAAACAATATCACTTTCTCTAAATATTGTTGAGCTTGCAGGTTTATTTTTTTGCTTCTTATTATAAGAAAACTAAAATTTAATGACATCTCACCTAAACAAATTAAGACAGTTAAAATATGTGTTTCTGTATGAGATATCCAAGATAATAGGGTGGTCCCCAGGTAAAGGGGAAGTTCCAGGTTCCCTGCCCAACCCAAAGGAAGAGAGAGAAGGGAGCTGAGAAGGGAGAGAAGAAGCTGCAGTGGAGACTGAGAAGGAAAGAAGCAGGATGGAGCCAGAAGGAGACCTGGAGGAGGCACATGGAGCCGAGAGACACGTGCAGAAACTGCACTTGCCTTTTGGTCGTGGACTGGGTGACAACAGCATGGGCGAGAGACCGGTGGGGAGGTGACAATGGTGGTTTTTGTCTTGATTTTGATTTTGCTCTTTTCCTCCCACACTTGTCTGGTTGTTTCTGATCCTTTTCTGTGGGTCCCCACTGGAAGGCGCTTTAGACTTGGGAGAGGCTTTCAGGCCTTGCTCTAGGCCAATCCTGTTTGGGTGGACTTTTCCCCACAAGGGGACGGGTAACTTTGGATGCTTGTTTTAGAAACTATATTCTTTACCTTTCCTGCATTGTTTACTAATTGTATTAACGTTCCTTTTCATTTAAGTCTCATATGTTTTCTGTTGATGCGGCGGATGGCAGAACCTATTTAGAGCAGGCAGGTTTGTGGTGTCTGGGCTGCCCTTCTCCCTGACCTCTAACAGATTCTTTGTCTTTTCTGTATTGTTTACTAATTGTGTTAAAGTTCCTTTCCATTAAAGTCTTAAATGTTTTGTGTCGATGCGGCAGATGGCAGAAACTATTTAGAGCAAGCAGCTTTGGGGGTTCTGGGGTGCCCCTCTCCCTGCCCTGTAGTAGACTGACTACTGACACCTCCTGGATGACAAGTGATAGGGCCCAAGGACGTCACCAGGTCCCCAATGACATGGTCTCTGTGGTTAAGCCTAGAGTAACCCTGGATGTCACAGGTAAGATATTAATTCTCTGATTGCTATAGGAGCCACTTACTCCATACTCACCCAGCATTCGGGACCCAGCTTCCCCTCCTCACAAAATAGGAATACCTTAATAGCAGACAGAATAGAAAGATTGGAAAGGAGGTACCCTGACACCAGAACCTGACTCACAAGGAGGTAGGGATAGAGGGAAATAGCATGACCATTAACTCAGCTGTAGAGGTCGTGACCCTTAGGCACCAGGGCCTTATCACAAGGCATGAGACCCAAGCAGGATCAGATGCTCTAGGGAGTGGAGCACAGGCCTGAGGGGAAAGATTTGGAGATTGGGCCCATCCTGGAATCTCCACTCCCCATCCTGGTATCTCCAGTCCCTCTTGGATTCTGCGTGGTTATCCAAAATCAGCAACCAACTGACGGCTCACAAGGAGTGACCCCCCCAAACAGAAGAGGACTGTGTCTGTAAAGTCTCTGCACTGGCTCGGGGCAGCACTCCCTCTGCCCACCTGGGACTGTGTAGGTTCCTCTTCTTACCAACTCTCTCCCTCTGCAGGGCAGCAGCTTCCTGCCCGCCTATGACCTGTCAAGGCTGCCCGCCTTCAACCATGCAGGCCTCTCTCAGCAAAACCTGCCCCTTTCCCTTTCCCCAATAAACCTGTTTTTTAAATATAACTACCGTCTCTGTCTCGTGGAGAAACTCGCCTGGGAAACTCGCCGCGTGCCACTGACAGGGGAGCTCTGCAGACACCTATCCCAGAGTGAACCCCAGGACCCCGCTGTAACGCAACCAACCCATTCCAGGTGGGTTTATGAACGGTTCTAGCAGCCACATGCTCCTCGCCCTTGTTTGTAGTCGCCGCTCTCCTCCACACACTCCACTGTCCTCCTCCACCCTCGACACCGCACCCCCACCCTACTCCAGGTGCCGCCATCAGGCCTGCGTTCAGGCCCGCAGGGATGCGT
Source organism: Talpa occidentalis (assembly GCF_014898055.3). Classification (NCBI taxonomy): domain Eukaryota; kingdom Metazoa; phylum Chordata; class Mammalia; order Eulipotyphla; family Talpidae; genus Talpa; species Talpa occidentalis. The sequence goes on from NW_023601123.1 coordinate 16,906, forward strand.
CATCTCTCCTAATGGCGGGAGAGCAGAAAAGCCTGATACTTTTTACCTTACCCTACAATCCACCCCCTCAGGGTTTTCTGCCAGACCATCTACATATAGACAATTTTGTTTCTTAGCAAACATAAACAACACAGCCATGGCCCATAAAAGTAAATAGTACACATCACACTATAACAACAAAAGACAACAGAACACAAGTTAGTCCAGGCGAGGTACCAACCTAGTCGCAAAAGACATTCATTGGCACCAGCAGATGATCCACCAAATCTGCTGCCGAAGGCACTGCAGCATGCAAGGCGGGAACTAGCTTATTTAACTCATGATAATCTACCGTCATGCGCCAAGAGCCATCGGCTTCTTCACTGGCCACACCGGTGAATTGTCGGGGCTGTGGGCAGTACGCACAATGCCCGCTTTCTCCAGTTCTGATATTGTGCCCAATTTCCTTGTAGCCTCCGGGCAACTGATATTGGTTGGTATTAGTCACTTGCCTAGGGACTGGCAGTTGTGTGGGCAGATGCTTAGCGTGTCCTCTCACCACTGCCTTTACCACACGCACTCTAAGGTGAAACTCTCCGGCTGTGGTCTCTAGCCATAAGCCACATAGTACATCCACCCCCAGGATGTACTCCAGGACAGGCGATACATATACTTTATACTCTTTTGGGGGGTAATGGCCCAATCCCCAGAGATAGTCTCATTGATGTCACCTTGACACTCTGGCCTCCATAGCCATCAATACAAGTAGACCTGTGAAATCTTTCTGGATTTCCATAGAGCAGAGTACATTCTGCTCCTGTGTCTGCCAGAGCTAAAACCCTTTGCATGTTAGTTGGGGACCAGTGGATGGCGAGCTCCACATGTGGCCTCCGGTCCCCGCCCATCCCCTGTGGACGGGTTCCTTGGCCCTCACCCTATTTGAAAGCGATCAGGCCTCACCCGAGGATAGGGTTGGCAGCAAGTGTCTTCCAGGCGCAGGACATGTGCCTGAGGCCTGGAGCTTCCAGGCTCCCTCTGAGCAGCAGTCCTTCTCATGGGCGTGAACCTCTGGTCTTCTTGCAGCTGCTGCCATAATTCCAACAAATATAGATTGGGCTGTGCGTGTATTTTAGTGCTATCTACACCTGCTCTCACTAAATCTGTCCACATTTGGTTATGGGTGACTTTAATAAGTTCTGTGGTGCCAAGAAGATTCCTTTCCCTCCTTGGCATCCTTTTGACTTTTCAACAACTACCCATATTCCCTCCTGAGTTTGAGAGCGCCAGTTCTCAACTTCGCCCAAGCTGGCTATCACTGTTGTGACGTCGTGTAGCTGACGACTCACATGGGGTGCTACAACTGCCATGAGGGATCCAAATGAGGATGAGGGGACATTTTTTAATACCAAGTCTCTCATCCCTGCTGTGAAACGCTCATCATCAGGACCACGGGAATTCACATTAAACATGGCCTGCCGCATCCCCAATTCCCGAAGGACCTGTACCAGCTCGGCTTACGTCTGCCATCCACTTACTGTGTCCGGCACGTCTCCTGCATCAGCCAGACTGTCCGTATGGCAGCCATTATCCATTCCCGGAGGGTGTGGTCGCCCTGGCCATACTGCTGGCTGTTCTGTAGCCTCTGTCGCAAGGATGGGTGTAAACCATGGAGGCCAGTCTCTCCATCACTTGTGCCGTGCAAATGATCCCATCCAGCCCCAGGCCCCACAAATGTAGCAGCCAGGCTGCCAAGGGTTCCCCTGGTTTCTGGTGGAAACTGTTTGTCCAAGTCCACCAGTTCCGCCTGGGTGTATGGTTGATAGGAAGTAAATTCTGTCATTTGTGGTGGTCCAGCAGCCTGACCACCCACCTGGGGCCATGGGTGGCTGCCGCTTTATTTCTGAGTCACCACTCGGCGGGCCCGGAGCATGGGACCAGCCTCCACCTCCTCTCCAGAGGAGTCCGGCATCTCAGGGGTCGCAGGTTGGTTTGCCATTGCTGGTTGTGACTCGGGCAAAGGGCCAGCCTCCCTCTCCTCCTGTCCTGAGGAGGGGTCTGGCATCTCTGGAGTCATGGGTTGGTTTCCCACCACCAGCTGCGATTCGGGCAAAGGGCCAGCCTCCCTCTCCTTCCTTTCTGAGCTGGAGTCTGGCATCTCCAGAATGGTGGGTTGGTTTCTCCGAACTTCTTCCTCCAGAATCCTCAAACATTGTAGTTTTCGCATCTTTTCCCGCATCTCATCCCATACTCGCTGGACTCTAGATTGCTCTTTCTGCCTGGACTCAAGCAGAGCTGTGAGAAACACCCATCCCACTGCTCCTGCCACCTCGCGGGCACTGCATCTGTAACAGGGTGGTCCCTAGGAAAGGGGGAGGTTCCCTGCCCCACCCAAGGGAGGGTGGAGCTGAGCAGGAAGAGGAGAAACTGAAGAAGAGACTGAGGAGGGAAGCAGGATGGAGCAAGGAGACCTGGAGGAGGCGCATGGAGCCTAGAGACACGTGAAGAAACTGTGCTTGTCTTTTGGTCGTGGACTGGGTAACACAGATGTGGGTGAGACCCGTGGGGAGGTGACAATGGCAGCTTTTATCTTGATGTTGATTTTTCTCTTTTCCTTCCGGGCTTGTTCAGTTGTTTGTGACCCTTTTCTGTGGGTCCCCACTGGAAGATGCTTTAGACTTGTAGCAGGCTTTGGGGCCTTGTTCTGGGCCAATCCCATTTGGATGGACTTTTACCCACGAGGGGACGGGTAACTCTGGATGCTTCATTTAGAAACTAGACTCTTTGCCTTCCCTGTATTGTTTCCTAGTTTTATTAAAGTTCCTTCCCATTAAAGTCTCCTATGTTTTGTGTTGATGCGGCGGATGGCAGAACCCATGTAGAATAGGCAGGTTTGCGGGGTTTGGGCTGCCCCTCTCCCTGTCCTATAACACATCCACTCAGGGTTTCTTCTATTTCATACAGGGCCTGTTCCAACTGCCCTGGGGATCCATCTACCTCTGGCCATTCCTGGAGAGGTGCCCACAGGGCGAGGAGGTTGGCCACTGAGTACCATCTGCTCGTGGCTGGCCACCTGGCAACCCCTCCCCAGGTTCCAAAGGGTTTCGTCTGCGTAGAGCCGTCCTGCTTTGAACCGTCCTGCCGTCTACGCTAGCTGTAGTGCAACCAACCCATCCCGGGTAGGTTTATGAACAGATCTAGCACCCACATGCTCTTCATCGCTGTTTGTAGTCACCGTCCTCCTCGTATGGGGTGGAACTGGGTGATCTCCCGTGCTTGTCAAAATTAACTGCCTTGGAGACAGGCTGCTGCTTGGAGCCTGGCTAAGAGGCAGCGAGCCCTGCCCCTGCGACCCGCATCAGTGTCAGTCTGGGATTCCCAGCCAGGCTCCTGGCGGGGACCTGCTTCAGGGCCTGGGGGCATGGTTGTGTCAGTGAAGTGGCCTGATCTGCGTGGCCTCGAGCAGACTGAAAAACACGTTCTCTGTGATTAGAGGTCAGGGTGGAAGAGAGGATAACGTGTAGTCATGACACCGAAGGTTATAGGTGTAACCTTAGGTGTAACCTTGGGTAAGATAACGAAATTCTTTGGTGTAGGTAGTGGGGTCCTTAGTGAAACAGCCGAGATGCTTTTCCATCTGGGAGAGATCAGACAGAGGGAAAGGATCGTGGACTCCACCTGCTCCTTCAGTCCCCGCAACCTCCCTAAGGGGACAAAGAGGACGACTGTGAGAGCAGGTGTGCTGGCTGGGAGGTGGAAGCGGGGGCAGGCCTGGGGAGCTGAAGGAGGTGAAGACTGAACATCTAGAGGATCAGAGAACGCAGAAGAGGAGAGGGCGAAGAGGGAGAGGAGACTGGAGACTTGGAAAGTACAACTGGTTTGCAGGAGGGAGAGATGGGAGGGCATGAGAAAGGGACACCTGGACTGGATGGGCGTCCCCAAATCAGAACCAGGAGCAATGGGGGTCGGCTGGCGTAGGCCCGCGGTTTATGGAACAGTCGACCAGGATGGGGGTGAGGAGAGGAGCCGGGTAACCAGGGGTGAGGGCCTCCTAGGAAGGAGGGTCAGGCAGGTGACTCACCCCAAGGATCAAGGCCGGTGGTGGATGTGAGGCGTCTGCCATGGAGAGGAGAGTCCCAGGGACGGGAAGGCGGCCCCAGCGCCAGGGGACACAGCCTTCCGGGTTTCGGGCACCAAGATGAAAGGTTTGGCGCGGTAAAGAAAAGGGGAGCCAGGCTAAACTTTCTCAAAGGAAGGGACATTCATTGTGCCCCCAGGCGAGCTTTGCTGATTCAAGGTGGGGTGTCCCTGAAGTCACGCCCGTTGTGGGGGGAGATGTCATTTCATAGGGTGAGGAGAGGTTAGGCAGGAAAACTGGGTTGGCAGGGGGGAACAGGTTTAGGTGGAACAAAGTTGTTTTTTCGTGGAGCCGAGTTGTTTTCCCCTGCTTATGGCTTCAGTTTCGGTTTGATGGAATCAGGGGTACTGGTGTCAGGGCCATCTTGTTGTTTGTATGTGGGCTTCCCCATTCCTGGCCCCTGCATCGACCTTTCATACCAGCCTTTTGTTGATAGGAAAAGGGGCGACGGTTCTTTCTTTGGCTACTTCCTGCTGGACGGGGGCGAAGACCGGGGTGGGGGCTCAGGCCTGGTTATGAGAAGGTCTTTGCAGGGACACGAGGATATGGGTGGAGGAGTTGGTTAAAGGTGCTACGGGGTGGGTCTTGGATCCGGTGTTGGATGAAATGCAGTAAGCATGGGGCAAAAAGAAAAAAATAAGGTTAGGATCAGAGGCCCTGTGAGTGCTAATACCTTGCCTGAGGCTGCGCTGATCTGGAATTTCCAGGTATAGACAGAAGAACGGGAAGTGGCTTGAAGGGATGGGATTAGAAACAGTGGGTCTCTGCTCTGTAGGCTGAGTGGAACCTGGACCAGGGGAGCAGTGATGCGTGCCCGAGTTGGGCCCAGCACTTGCATACATACTGCTTGAGTAGGTCCTGGAGCCGATGTGGAGAATTAACATCTACAGATTGGCCCAGTGTGGGTTTTAAGGCCTGTCTAGCGAGACGAGCAGCTGCCGCAAGTGCGTGCAGGCAGGGCTGCCATCCTCTTACAGTGGGATCCGTTTGTTTAGGGAAATAAGCAACTGGTCGCTGGACAGCCCAGGTTGGCCCAGAACCCCTAGAGCAATGCCCTGTTGCTCATCTGTCAATAACAGGAATGGCTTTCCCGGGTCTGGGAGAGCGAAGGCTCATCTCAGAGAGCTTTGCGTGGATAAAGCAGAGAAAACAGGGTGTAGAAACAAAGAAAAGCATAATCATAATCACTGGGCCTACTAGGGGCAGGATCCATGGCAGTAAGGGAGAGCTGGTCCACATTTGGATGTCCTGGCCCCAGCTTCGGCTGACGAAGTATCGATCAGAGGGGACTTTGCTGGTCAGATGAGCAAGTCCATGAATGTGTTGGAGGAGGGGGAGACACCTGAGTACACATGATTTCTCACCAAAATCTCTCTTAGACCTTCAACACTTTCTTTTGCTTTCTTTCTTTCTTATGCCATTTCATTTTACCCATCTTGAACACCATCTAAACAATGATGAAAAACACAAATTTAAGGTAGACAGCCCCTGTAGCTTTTCGTTCCTGGACCCAGTGATTTACTTGGCAGAGACTGGTGTCCAAAGCCTGCATCTGTTGGGCGATATTAACGTTTCCAATTTGGCTAAGGTCACCCTGCAGGGTTTGAATCCAGGGAGGAAGAGGGGTGGGTGGCCGTCTGGAGAGGATTTTTAAAAGGGGAAATACCAGCTGGGCTGACACTGTGTAAGAATCCCAAGCTGCAAAAATTTGAGGTGACAATGCTCACTGTGGGACTGAGTTTGATCACAGCCTAGGGCTTCCTGGTGTAGGAAGATGTGCAGATTTTCCAGCTGAGCAGGTCGTGTGGAGTAAGGTTGGTCTGTGCATAAACTCTGTCCACCTTGAAGAGTCCTGTTTGGATTCTAATATACTGGTCCCCGAGTCTTTCTTAAGGGGAGCTAGAGACCTTCTCTATCTGCTCCTTGC
>NW_023601124.1:0-22936 GCF_014898055.3 Talpa occidentalis
TGAAAACAGCATAATCTTCTGATAAGGGGTACAGCTCTTGCATTTAGCAAAAAACACCTTGCAAAAAAGTAGGACTCCCTGCCCATCTCAGTGCCTCTAGGCATTTTGGCACCACTGTGCAACATTAATCAATACCATAATTGCTTATTATTTATGTACTGAAAACATTAATGTAATTCTGAAGTGAACTATTTTATTAATATGAACCCAAATTATACCAAGGGTAACCGAGTTTAAATAAAAAAGGTGTTTAAATAATTCAAATTTTTTGCAAATAATTTTTACTTCTTAGACTACTAATATGAATTCTTGGTAATTTATGTATTTGAATATCTTAATTTATTCTTCATAATTTTTCTTTTTTTTTAAGATTTATATATTTATTATATAAGCACTGGATACAGTCAGAAGCAAGGGAGGTCTTCATAATTTTTCTTTTTATTTTCTATCTCTTCTATCTTTTAGCTATAATTTAAAAAATGCATGACAAAAAGAGAACACATTCCTACAGCATTTTTAGAAATTATCGAAGCCCTTTGGACATTGTAAATCTTTAACATTCATGTTGAGAAAAAAATCTCAACTATAAAAGCTAAAAGCTAGTCCCATTCTGTTTTTTATTTTCTAGAGTAAATTGAGAAGCATTAGGCTTATATAAGAAATTATGGGCCTCCCCTGGTGCAGCAAGTGTTTGAGGCCTATACTGTGAAGCTATCTGCAGCTTCTGCAGCGCCACTAGGAACCTGCGGGTGGGCGAGGATCCCACATGGCACAGCAGACCTCTCCTGTCTTGCCCGCTGCTCCCCTCAGCAGTGAATTTCTTTAGTCTGCCTGTTCTGTCCCTGCTCTGTCTCTGGTGAATCCTCTCACCCTCCAGCGCATCTGGCCTGATCCCCAGTTCTTGGATAAATAATAAAAATAAGCCTAAAAAAAAAAAAATGTAAGGCTAAATGGATCTTTTCTCACATTTTCATCTGCCCATCAAGTTATCATCACTCATCTACATGATAAATCTTTTAAACCAAAATCATATTTTGTCTGTTTCTGCTTATTCCAGGAAAAAGAAAACTTTTGCACTGAAAAAGAATGACACATATACATGAATGTATATATTAATAGAAACACGTACATAACATCATATTAAATAATTTCATTATCACGTTGGCAATTAGTTCTAAGAAATATTATGTCTTTGAAACCCTGGTTTAGCATTGAAATAAATAATATATTAAAAAAATACCTTTGTAGAGTGACGAGATCTATATTTGACTTTGAAGGTTTTAAATTTATATAAAGGCTACCTATTGTAACAGAGTTGTTTTTATAAATATCTTTTGATCTTAATAATTCTGCTCCAGAGAATTAGTGTGCAAGGGGAGAGAGAGAGATTTCAAATATCTTAATTCTACTGTCACCTTTCTATTTTGTTATGGAAACGTTTTTTTCATAGCAAGAGGTCACTTGCAAAAGTAGAAAAACATGTATTTCTCTAAGATCACATTAATTGTTTTTATGTAGAGATGAGGTTTGATTAGCTCTCCATTTATTCATTATCATTTTCAAACTTTATTATGAATCACAGAACACAGTTAGACACTAGAGAACAAATGCAAATATGTTGTGTTCCTGTCATAAAGAACTTTTTTATGTTCTCAGAAGAAAAAGAAAATTTGAGTGGAAGATGCCTTCATGGAAAATGTCACATGTCTATTCAAATCATTAAAATAAAAGACAATATTCATAATTAAAATAAAATAAACTACCCCTTATTAAAAATACATATTAAGCTAACAGAGAGATCATTATAAGTGCATTGATTTTAGAAAACAAAAGTATAGTTAAAATGTTTCAACCGAGAATAGTCTGGGTCCAGGCAGTTTCCTGAGGGAATCTCTTTAACATTAAGAAACTAGCTAGTCTATACACATTCTCTCAGACAGTAGAAGAGAAATAATTCCTTAATTGTTTGATATCAGTTTTTTTTTAAGATTTATTTATTTATATATATATAAAATCACTGGGTACAGTCAGAAGTGTGGGAGGATGAGATTTATTTGTTCATGCATACAAGAACCAGGGTACAGATCAGATGTGCAGGAGGGTGAGAGGATTCACCAGGCAGAGCGGGGAACAGAACAGGCAGACCTACGAAATACATGCTGAAGGGAGCAGCAGGCGCAGCAGGAGAGGTCTGTGCCATGTGGGACCTTTGCTGGCAGCCGGAGGTAGAACCGGTGCTGCAGAGGCTGCTGGCAGCTTCGCATCCTAGCACAAAACCGCTGCGCCACCAGGGGAGGCCTTATTTGATATCAGTTTAACCATATACCAAAACTAGACAGATACATTGAAATAAATAAACATTGAAAACACTATATTTCCTGAATATACACAAAAATTCCTCAAGAAAATTAAATTTACAACTATGTAAAGAGCCTCCCTGATGGTGCAGCAGGTTGGGCACAGTGCTGTGAATCTGCCAGCAGCCTCTGCAGAGAGGTTTCCACCCCGGCCTGCCGGTGAGAATCCCACATGGCTAGGCAAACCTTTCCTGTCTCGCCTGCTGCTCCCCTCAGCAGTGTATTTTGGTCAGTCTGCCCGTGCTGTCCCTCGCTCTGCCTGGTGAATCCTCTCACCCTCCTGCACATCTGACCTGTACCCTGGTTCTTGTATGCATGAACAAATAAATCTTAAAAACAAAAATAAAAATAAATAAATAAATAAATAAATAAATAAAGCTATGTAAAATATAATATATCATAACCAATTTGGACATTTCTCAGCAAAGCAAGATTGACAAACCATTCAATTGCTTATCAATGTAATTTACCATATTCACAATGTAGAAAAAACATATGATTTTTTCAATACAAGCAAAAGTACATTTGACAAAATTCATCATCAAGTCATTTTTTTAAAACGTCAGTCTATTGAAAATAGAGATGAACTCTCACAAATTATAAGGGTCATTTATGAGAAATCTGATGCTATTCTCATACATAAGGTAAATCTTTGTAATTTCTCCCTAGAAATAGGAATATAAGTTGGATGTCTGCTATCACAATCGCCACTCAACTTTATATTGTGACCCTATTTTCTAATAAGGAAATAACTAGCATAAAAGTATACAGTTTAAGAAGAAATGAAAATATGGGATCCCTGGTGGCGCAACAGTTGAGTGATGGGCTGCGAAGCTGCCTCTGCAGCGCCGGTTCAATCCCAGGCCTCCTGTGAGGTCCCACATGGCGTGCAGACCTCTCCTGCTGCCCGCTGCTCCCCTCAGCAGTGTACTTCTTCAGTCTGCCTTTCTGTTCCCCACTCTGGCTCTGGTGAATTCGCTCACCCTCCAGCGCTTCTGACTGTTCCCAGTGCTTGTACAAATATAAAATAAAACTTAAAAAAAAAAAAAGAATAAATAAAAATATTTCCATTTTTAGAAGACATGATTGTTACATAGAAAACCCTCAAGGATAACACAAAATAATTATAAACAATAATGGTTAATGTTGGAGTTGCAGGATGCAAGGTTATTGTACAAAAACATTTGCATTTTTACATAGTACCAGAGAAACATACTTGGAAAATAAACTAAATGTCCCACTTATTATAGCTTAAAGATGTTAATAACTCTAATGTCTAACTATAAATTAATTTAACAAAAGATAAGCATAACTATACACTGAAAGCTACAGAACATTGCTATGAAAAATTATATGAAATGGAAAAAAATGAGATACTTAACATTTTCATGTATTTGAATTGTTAGCATGTAAATTTTCCTTAAATTAATCTACTAAATTAACATAATCTCAATCAAAACTTTAGCAACATTTCTGCAGAAACAAATAAATTAAAACTAAAATTTATGTGAAAATGAAAACAGCTCAGAATAACTGAAGCATTTAAAATAAATCAGAAGGTATACATACTGATTTGAATACTTACTATGAAACTATGGGTAATCAAGATATTATGGCATCGGTCAAAGAACACATACATCAAATGGTCAATAACAGAGAATAGTGAGTGCAGAAAAAGAAAAAAAAAACATTCATGGTCAATTGATATTTGTCATGGCCCCAAAGGAATTTAAAGTGAAGGGATTTTTTTTTGACAAATAGTGTTGGAATAACTGGATATTCATACAGAAAAAATAAACATCACCATTAATAAATATATAAATATTAACTTAAAATGAATTACATACTAAATTGTAAAATGATAGCAATATAAAAAAAATATCAGACATAAAATATTTGAAAACTGGGTTAGGCAATATTTTCTTAGGTAGAATATAAAAGGCATAAACCACAAAAAAAAAAAAAGAAAATTGGACTTCATGAAAATTAAGACATTTAATTCTTCAGAGGACATATAAAAATAAGAAATCAAGCCACTATATATATATATATATATATATATAATGATATAAGAGAGAGAGAAGAGAGGAGAGAGGAGGAGAGGGAGAGGGAGAGGGAGAGAGAGAGAGAGAGAGCAAGAGAGCAGCAATTGTAAAATCATTTGCAGTAGTGCCAAACATAATATAATTAAATTAAATATATGGTATGAGGAATAATAATTTATAATTCATAATTAATAAAGCCAATAAGTCAATTGAAATGAGCATAACAATTTGAAACACTTCTCAAAAGAAAAACTTAAGAGACCAATAAGCTCATAAAAAATACTCAAAATAAGAGCTTAATAGAAACACCTGGGCTTCCCCGGTAGTGCAACGGGTTAAGCATCGCACTATGAAGCAATCCGAGCCTCTGCAGCATGAGTTTGATCCCCAACTGGCCAGAGAGCAACCCACATGGTGAAGTAGATATCTTCTGTCTCACCCCTGCTCCCTTTAGCAGTGTATTTCAGTCAGGCTGCCTGTTCTGTTCCCCACTCTGTCTCTGGTGAATCCTCTCAACTCCCGCATCTCTGGCCTGTACCCCAGCTCTTGTATGCATAGATAAATAAATCTTAAAGAAAAAACAAAAAACCACAAATCCAAATGAGATACCACTGTGTGCCTAGTAGAGTTGCTAAAATATACACGATTGGTAGTAACAAGTCTTGGAATGGATGTGAAGCAACTTGAAATCTTATATGATCCTTTTTTTTTATGTTCTCCAATGATTTTTTTAATATTGTATTTATTTTTAACTGAAGAGATATTGGGGTGCCTCCATCAGGTATTCATCAAACTGCACCCACCGCCAACTCACCAATATATCACCACCATAGGCCATTGTGTATTCTCCCTCTTTGCCATAAAGAATATTTCCAATGCAAAAGTGGAATAATGACATTGTAAAACTCTTTTTTTGGCAATCTCTTAAAATATCAATATGTTTATCTAATGAAATCCTATGCATTACCATGAGAAATTAAAAGCTATTTCAACATGGATTCTAAATGTGGCCAGTATAAAATTGTAACAACTAGTCTACAAAGCAAAGGTAAAAGAAAATATTCTGTTTTTTGTTGTTGGAACTGTGGGTGGAGGCGGGGCAATATTGATCTACTCTAGTTCAAGTAAAACTACTGACCCAGTGGAATGAATCTAGAGAGTACTGACGGACCAACAATATGAAGGTAATTGAAGGATCAACAGAGCGCCTGAGGTACAAAAAAAACCCTGTAGGTTTGTCAAGCTAAAAATTATGACTAACACTGGATTTGAATAAGTGGTTTGCAATGAAATCAGCATGCTAGTTGAAAATCAGACTCTAGATAGTGTTGTAGTCATGGTAAGGAGTTCATGTTTCATTATTGGAAGGATGGAAAATCACTGAAGTATTAAGAAAAGGTTAATATAAACTAATATAATATATTTAATTTGTTAATATAAACTAATAAAATATTTTTATTATTATTTTTTAAGATTTATTTATTTACGCATACATGCTGGAGACCCGCTCCAGCAGAATATCGGTCAGAGATCCCCAAAAGGAGAGGACGGTGTTGGTGAAAACTTGGGGCTGAGGGAAGTGGAGTGAGACAGACACTCTGGTGCAAGTATCTCCTGCTGAGAGTCTCAGCCAGTCTTTATTTATACAGTAAGGCAAGCGGTGAGATCTCATAGTACAAAAGGGCACTTCTTTAATCTGATTAAGAAAAACAAGAGGGACAATTACTCTCCTTGGTACAACTCATATCCTAGCATGATCAATTGTCTAAGACAGTGCAATGTTCAGTAACAATCAATCATCCTGTCAAGCTTTCCTAATTTTGGAGTGGGCATGAAAGTCCACTCTTATGCTTTATTACTAAAATCAACCCATTCCCTAGTACTCAATTAATCTAGCCTATTTATCAATTACTTCAAAATGGTCTAAAGTAATTCATCAATACTGTTTTATTCTACAGAAGTCTAATGTTTAACTAGAAATACCTAACCGCCACACATTCTGCGAACTGTTGACCTTTCGCATACACCAGGAAATGTACTGTTGCCACCAACACGAACCCCCCAGGTTAGGCTATGGTTTCCAAGCACAATTGGTTCAGGGAAGCTTGTTCTCCCAAGTTCTTAGGGCCAGGACGTTTCTATCCTAACTTATATCTTTAACAATTTTTACTTCTTTTGTGATAGTTCATGTGTAAGAGCAATAAGCCAATTATCACCTGAGTCTGAATTAGGTTTTCACAAGCCAATTTATAACTAACTTACGTTTGCATTAACAAGAACAAACAGAGGAGTATTAGCAGGCATTGCTGTGGAGACTCCCTAGTTCAGATCTTCTGGGAAGTGCAGGAACTCCCCTCTTCTAGGGAGTCTCCCACAATGCCCGGACCTTGTCAAGAGACAGCATGGGTAGCACAGCCTGACGCACATACAAGAACATGGGTACAGGCCAGAGGTGTGGGGGTTGAGAGGATCCACCAGAGACAGAGTGGGGAACAGAACAGGCAGATTGAAATACACTGCTGAGGAGAGCAGCAGGTGAGACAGGAGAGTTCTGCTGCACCATGTGGGTAGGAAACCTGGCCTGGGATTGAACTCGTGCTGCAGTGGCTGCGGATAGCTTCATAGGTTGTGTCTTAACCCCTTACGCCACCAGGGAGGCCCTGGTATATTTATTATTTTATTTTTTTTAAGAAGAAATTGTCTTAAAGTTATTAATAATTAGCATATTTTTTAAAGATTTTATTTATTTACTTATACAAGAACTGGGGTACAGTTCAGAGACACGGAGGGTGAGAGAATTCACCAGAGACAGAGCAGGGAGCAGAACAGGCAGCCTGACAAAAATGCACTGCTGAGGGGAGCAGCTGGCGAGGCAGGAGAGGTCTGCCATGCCATGCGGGTTTCTCCCCAGCCGGCCAGGAATCAACCCACACTGTAGAGGCTGCAGACAGCTTCACAGCGCGGCACTCAACCTGCCGTGCCATGGAGAGGCCACTGGTATATATATTTTAAAAGATGGTATTAGACACCAATGAAACAAGCTATAAAAAGAGAATTTTTAATATATATAATGTATATATAATGTATATCATACATCATAATCTATAATATACATAATGTATATTATAATGTATGATGTATATAATACTATATTATACTATATTATATTATATTATAATGTATAATGTATATTATAATATATTATAATATTATGTATATTATAATGTTATATATATTATGATGTGTATTATAATGTATAATGTGTGTGTATATATACATACACACTGTGTTATTATTGTGTATTACTTTTACACACTGTGATGGTGTGTAAAAGATAACAATGTATTTTGTATTATTACAAAATAAGTAATACAAATTATAAAGGGAGACAGATGGATATACCATTACTATATGTCAATATTACCATTATAAGCATTCTTACAATTCTAAGTAGTTATCTGGTCAATTATAAAATACTTAGGATCCTAAAGTATTTATCAATATTTTTGTACTTTATCAATGAATATCAAACTGTTATTCACAAATATGTTTCAAGAAAAAACCATTCCAGTTTTATAACTTTGAGAGTGTAAGGGAGTGCAATATGCCATGGATTTTTCACTAGGCATCATGCCAGTTAGTACATGACCTGTGCTAATGATCTTCATGGTTTGAGTCTGTTTTTCCATCTCTCAAACCTGCATACAAGAGAGAAAGATCTTTGAAATAGTGGCATAACTTTCTAAACTCAAAAAAGACTGAGATATTATTAGAATAACCTGCAGCTATGTTAAGAAAGATGTATTACTTGCTTTAAGTTTGTTTTGGTACACAGCCTTGTGGGCTGTGCTTCCATTTAGAAACTGTTAACCTTAGATCCCTGACACAGCAAGGGCAGTAGTTGAAATGCTGAGTCAATGGTTCTTTATAGAGGCAAATTTTTAGCATAGACTGATATTTTTGTGTGAGAACTACAAAAGGACAATATATCATCAAATAGCATGCATAACAGTTATATTGCAAACATGTGTTGAATTGAATGACCCGCTATTTTTCACACCATAATTTTTGAGATATATTTACAGACTAAAACAACTAATGCAACAACCAATAAAATGAAAGGTGGTGTCATATCATAACTGCTTATTTGCAGCATGTGAAAAAGAAAAAGATCTAGAGACGTGTGGTTTGAATTCTGTCTCTCCTATTCTAAACTTTATATATGCATTAACTTAGAGAAGCTAATCGATTTTCCCAGACTTCTACCTAGTAGATTATGACAGCAAAACTACCTAGGTCAGCTTCTCCAGCTTTCTCTCTTGAACTCAATGGCTTTTCCACTCATCAAGTGACCTGTTTAAGAAATACCCTCTTCCTTCAGGAAACTTGCTGATACCTATACTTATAAGCAACTTTGCAGCCCCAGATTTGAGAAGGAGAAAAGGAGATTTTACTCATTTTCACCTTAGGTTGCAGCTATCTTCCAACTTCCACAATATGACATCATGGTGAATTATTGATTCATTACAAATAATATCAACATTGAAATCATTATTTAGCACTGTGTGTATCTCCCTTTGTTTACAAGACTGCGGAAAGGATGAATGTTACTTGAGCCTTCCAGTTACCAACACACTGGATGAAAAGATTGAACTCTTGCCATTAAGAATTTGTCTTATTTTAAGTACACATACACATACATTAACACAGACAGAAAATTACAAGTAATGTGAATTAAATAGGAGTCATCAGTTAATTATCATGATAAGTAAGTTTTTCTTATCCAAGTCTTGTTTTTCTTTGTTGGTCATTGTTTTTGCTTTGGTGATGATATTTTTTATTTAGGTAGTGTTTGTGTTATCTAATCATACTAAATATAATAATAAGTATTGGTGCAGGTATGACAGGACCTGATAGATTTCCACCCTTACCAAGGTCTGTCAGCAAGATCTGACACAGTCAAAGCCAAAAGACATGAATAACTAGATATATAAGGCATCCTGAAAAAGCATTCCTCATGTAACTAACTCAAGATTCCCTGTGGGAGATGTTCTGTCTAATAATTCTCTGACTTCTTCCCCAAACCTATAATCGTGATGTCTCTTACCTATGCCAGTGGAAGCCCATTCCATTCTTCCAAAGCTGAGTTTCCAAGGACTCGTTCGGGCAGGTGTGTCAACCTACCCCAGTTCCATTCCAGTTTCAGTATTTTGAGCCCAGTTATATACTTATACTATGCATGTGCATGTAAGTGTGTATGTAAATATATGCATATGCATACATATACATGCATATATACATGTATATGTGTATATATGTATATGTGTGTTTATATGGGTATATATATCCCATTATTCTTTCTCTCCATTACCCCTTCTCCAGTACACTAAAGAAACCTCAGAACAACTGATAATATCAGGTTAGTGTACACCCCAATGTTACTGAATAGGCACCCTCAAAGACTGCCTTGGCCATGGTCTTAATAGGGGGTAGACAGTCTTTTCTTTTTTGAAACACCTAGTAGGATATTTGGCTTGTGGACAACAATCAAAGAAGTCTAGCATTGGAACTCCCAATTGTTCCTGAAAGGTCCCCCTGAGCTGGGCACTGTGTCGTAATCAGTATTTAACAGGGCATGGTGAGGGGCATCCCAGAATCCCCATACCTGCCCATTCTAAATAGGTTCTGCCATCTGCTGCATCATACTCTAGTGCATCATACTTTAGTGCACAACATACTCTAGTGCACAAGAACTTTAATGGAAGGAACTTGAATGCAATTAGTGTGGATACAGAAAAGGGAAAGAATAGATTCCAAATCAAGAACCCAAAATTACCCATCCCCTCGTGAGTAAATGCCCAGCCAAAGAGGGTTGGCCCAAAGCAGAGCTACTGAGGCCCAAAAGCCAACCACAAGTGTAAGGTACTTCCTGGTGGGGACCCATAGGTAAGGGAAAAAAAGGCCAGACATGTCTGGGACAGAAGGAACAAAATAAAAATAAAGATAAAAGCTGTCATTGTAACTCTCCCACAGGTCTCTCACCCACATCTGTTTCAACTAGTCCAAGACCAAGGCCACATATCTCTCTGTTCCATGTCTCCTTTGGGCTCTCCACCTTTCTTCCTTTCTTCTCCCAGTCTCCTCTCCAGCTTCTTCACTGCCCTGTTCAGTTCTACCCTTCCTTGGGTAAGACAGGGAACCAAGAACTACCCCATATCTTGGCTCTACGCTCTTACAGGGACAGTAGGCAGTTGTATTTTCTTCTCTTGCCTCTTCCCTCTGTGTTTGGAACTTGAGTCTGCTTGTTCCACATGGTGACCCCAGTTCATGAACCTCTCTAACAACTGGTAAGTCATTCTGGCCCTGTTCTCAATATAGCTGTGAGCAGATGTCCTGGTCTGGGCAGATATCTCAGCTAAGTGTGTTACAGGGCAACCCCTATATGAAACGGGTTCCCTGACTGTGGGTCCTCACTCACACACTTAAAAGTTACTTATTAATACTCAACTGCAGGCACACAAAAAAGGTTAATAAAGAGTTTACTTACAAAAGAAAGGGAAATGAAGAAATGAATAATTCAAGCAGAAAGATGGAGATAAATTTGTGAATGTGCCCTACCAGTACTGCTGATCTGGAATCCCAATGGCATGCTGAGAGCTGGATAAAAGCTAAGAACCCTGAGGCTGAGGGAGACCCCCAAGGCCCACATGTCTGGTTTTGTACCAAACCTAGCAGCTTGACTCCACCCTCAGGTCACAGCAACTTCCCTTTGGTGATGATGGGATCTGTAGTTCCCAGTGTCTTGATGGCTTTGGTTTGGAGTGGGGGTGGAGTCACAAAACCTGTATGGAGTTTGCTCAGGACATCCTTTCCCCCTAACAAGTGTATGGTATACTTAGACTGCTAGTTCCCAGGAGAGGCGCCCCCAGACTGTAAACTTGTCCAGTCAGTGGTTCTGCTACTGAAACACCTATAACCTAGCAGCAGTGATGCCTCTGCTTTATCTTCGTGATTGATTCTTGTAAGTATGTTCCTTTGTTGCTACAGAGATCATGGGACAATATAGCTCAGCTCCATGGTATTTGCTCTTGGTCTGCATTCTCAGAAACTGGAGTAATTTGATCCCAGACTCTAAACAAAATGTGCCTAGTCTTTCTTCAAAAACAGCCTCACCCAGCACATAAATCTAGATGGCAAGCTGGGTATGAAAGTGAGGGACCCACTCCAACTAGCTAGTATGGGTGGCTATCTTTATTATGAGCAAGCAATTGCCTGGACTTTTGCTTTAGTGCTGACTTTATTGGTTTTGAAGAAGGAAGTAAGGTGGGAATGTAGGCAATTACTCAGTACCACAGCAGGCCCTCAGCCTTGATAATGATGGAGTATAAGAATAGAAAAACTGAAAAGGAGATACAAGGTTGTAGGGGTAGAAGGGATTAGCATAATCCATTAACCCAGTTATAAGAAACCAAGACCCTTAGGCATCAACGCCAGATCAGGAGGTGCAACACCCAGAAACTATCAGACTGTCATAGGGAGTGTCAATGGCACAAACCATCCACCCACAAAGATGAGCCCCTCCCTGAAGATGATAAAACCTAATGTAGCCCTCACAATGGGGCAGCACTCAATCTGCCCACCTGTCACTATGCAGGTGCCTTTTCACCAACTGTCTCCCTCTTTAGGGCAGCAGCCTCCTACCTGCCCGTGACCTGTACCTACCGGGACTTCTCTTCACTGACTTCCCTCAGCGGAGGCAGCTCTCCTCAAGGCCGACTGCCTGCAACCATGCAGTCCTCTCATTGCAAAACCTGTCCCTTTAGCTTTCCCTAATAAACCTGTTCTTTGAATATAACTAATGTCCCTGTCTCATGGAAAAACTCCCCAAGTGCTGCCGAAATGGGAGCTCTGGTGAAAGCTTTCCCAGAGTGAACCCAAGGACCCAGCACTCTGCAAAACTACATCAATAACACCATGGAAAACAGGAAATTCCACAGATCAGCCCACCCCAGAGCAAATACCTGTGCTCACCAAGATTACCACTGCTTGCCTTCCAAGAACTAGACCTCACCTGGTAAAGAAGATCCCCATGCCCCAATTAATGGGGCAGATCAGAGATCTGAAAAACACACAATGCAGTCACCACACCACCCCACCCATTTCAAACAAACAGACAAAAAGACACTTTCTCCTGCCCTACAGCTGCTGCCCCCTGGGTAACCTTTTCTTTCAGAGAGCTTTTCTGTCCTTATCTGACAATATCTGTGTTTCTGCCTAACAATGATCTCAGTGTTGAATTATTTCCTTGCCAAGATGAGGAGGAAGATTTTGGGTCCAGCTTCTGAATCTTAACCTAATTCACTATGGCTTGCTTCCTGCCAGCTGTTGGGGGTAGAGCATTCACTTTTTGTCCACCTTGAGATACTGTTCTAGTCCATTCTATGGGTAGAAAATTCGACTTCTCCATGTCATCCTAATCCTGGAAAGTCTAGACTGTTTAAAACAAACACTATTACTTTGGACATGCTAGTGAGCAATATAAGATGTTTACTGGTGTCTGGAAAGACTTCTAAAATGCTTCATGGGCCTGTAAAATTTAGAGTTTCTTTTAAATCTCTTTCTTGGGGGAACTTTGGTAGCACTGAATCCTAGGGCAAGTTAGGGAGAATTAGGCAACCTGAAGGACAGTGCAGGTGGGGACCTCCAGAGAGTTAAGGAAGACTCCAGAGATAAGGACAACAAGAGGATCTTAACTAATTCTGATGTTGTTATGGAGCAGGACATCCTTTTCCCCTAACAATGGGAATAATAAACATCCCAGGACTATGGTCAACATTGTTACCAAACGCTGGCCTCAGTTACCCTCAGCCAACAAAGGGAGGCGGAGTTTGGGGAAAAGGGGAGTGGTTTAATTTGTTGACAAAATAGGAGGGCTGCAGACTCATGTCTGGAAGACCACCATCCTGCTCTTTGACAGAGTGCAGGATATTTATGAAAGGGGTTGATGGGAAGGGGTCAGCACTGAGACTGGTGGGTGCCAGCCTGTTTTTCTTCAATAGCTGATGTTTGACTTTCTCTTCCTTAAAATGCAGGGATGCCCATCTGGGAGATTATACCATAAAGAGAATCTATCAAACAAAGTGGCAGCTGCAACAAATGGGGAAAGACAAACTTGTTTTCTGCTCATTTTCTCTTCCTGCTACTTGTCTCTTCTGTTCTCCCTCTGGTAGTTCCGCTGCACTCCACCATACTCCACCGTACTCCAAACCACACACCACTTAACACCACGCCAAGCACGATGAGGCTTGGCTTAGAGCACATGCGTGGTGAGAGGGCGAAAAGGCCTGATACCATTTACTTACCCTACATCATGAATAAATTTTCCTTTAACTTAGACATGTGATTGTCTCAATGAGGTTGAACAAAAACAAGGTCTTTGGGAATCTGACTTTTTCTGGCCTTTTAAAATGGCCCTATACTTGGACTTTAGAAGTTTTGTTAATAGGGCATTTACTCTACCATGCATGGATCCTAAATTCTACTTCATATTGAAAACCTCCTTGATATGAAAGCATATTAGAGGAATAGATAAATAGGTCTCTGTAACGGCCAGAAATGGACACAGTACAGGTTTTCTGATCCAGCAGACCGGGTCAAGGAGCCCTCGGTGGCTTTTGCAGGCTTTTATTGGCAAATGGCAGACAGGGGTGCCGGGGGCCAGGAGGCTGGCAGGCCTCCCGGCCCACCGCAAGTCTTAACTCTATCTGGGCTCTCTGGCCTTCTCTCATGTTCTCTCTGCTTCTTCTCTCTCTTGTTCTGCTTCTCCACTTCTCTGCTTCTTTGCTTCTTCTTCTCTTGGCTTCTGCTGATGTCCCCGTGATGCCGCCCTTAAAAGCCCAGTCTTAGCCCAGGTGAATCCCATCTACCTATGCCAACACCCTACTCCAGGTGCCCGCCATCAGGCATGCATTCAGGACTGCAGGGTTCCATCATCTATCCTGATGGCGGGAGGGCAGAAAAGCCTGGTATCTTTTACCTTACCCTATGGACTCTCAAACCTAACCTAAAGTCAAAACTTAAGTTATTTGAGAAATTAGGCTTTCCTTGTTTTATAATGATACAGCTATGTTAGAACTGCCTGCCAACCCAATATCTGTTAAGGAAATTAATGAAGTATGGTGTTTGGAAACTAATGCAAATTTTTGGCTTACCTTATTTAAAGCCAAAGATCATTTCTGAAAATGCAAATTAAGGAATGTTTTTTTTATCTAAAGGAGTGTAGGGTAAGTAAAGTATCAGGCTTTTCCACCTGACTGCCATTAGATTAAATGCATGCCTGATGGTGGACACCTGGAGTAGGGTATGGGCATGCATAGGTGGGTACACCTGGAATAAGACTGGCTTATAAGAATTAGAAAGAGAACAAGTGAGAGACCAGAAGAGAACCAGCAGAATAGCAGAGACCACGAGAGAGCGCTGAAGAATCCAGTAAAGAGTGAAGATTCACTTGGGGCCGGGAGGCCTGCCAGCCTGGCTCTCAGGCACCCCTGCCTGCCATGTACCTGGCAAACTCAATAAAGCCCTGAAAAGCCACCAAGAGCTCCAGGACTCCTCCTTCACCTGTCTGCTCCAGTCATCAAGACCTGCTACTGCAAGGAGTTAGCAAAAACTGCTTAGATATTAACTATTGGTAAAATATTTCTTTTTTTTTTCCCAAGATTTATTTATTTATGTATACAAGCACTGGGTACAGTTAGAAGTGCGGGAGGGTGAGAGAATTCACCAGAGCCAGAGCAGGGAGCAGAACAGGCAGATGGACTGAAATACACTGCTGAGGCGGGCGGCAGGAGAGGTCTGCGTGCCATGTGGGACACTCGCCGGTGGCCAGGGATTGAACCGGCGCTGCAGAGGCTGCGGGCAGCTTCGCAGCCCAGCTCTCAACTGCTGTGCCACCAGGGGAGGCCCTAAAATAACTATTTCTGAAAATTAGTACACATAGCCAAAATTTTAAATGAAAATCAAGATATTTCTGTGTCTGTGTTTGTCTTTGTGTCATTTGACTCCAGAGGATTATTGTGTTAAAATTAATTATAAATAAGAGACCAGGAAAAAGACTAATCAATATAAAGTAAAAATCAAAATCAACAAGCAACTATAAACCAGAGACACACTAAGGGGGGGTGAGGAGGGAGGGGTCATGAGAGGAAGGACCAGAGTCAAAATAAGGGGGAGGGTGCAATTGTAAGAGGAATATAACCAAAACAAAAATGCATACATTGTGCAAAGATGAAAAAAGATGTAAGAATTATATAAAATAAAATATTAAAAAAAAACTAATTATAAATGGAGCCTATAGGTCCTCCCTGATGGTGCAAGGGGTTAAGCACTGCACTATGAAGCAATCCGCAGCTTATGCAGCATGAGTTCGATCCCTGGCTGGCCAGGGAGAAACCCACATGGTGCAGCAGACCTCTCCTGCCTCGCCCGCTGCTCCCCTCAGCAGTGTATTTCAGTCAGTCTGCCTGTTCTGTTTCCTACTCTGTCTCTGGTGGATCCTCTCACTCCCCACATCTCTGGTTTGTACCCCAGCTCTCGTATGCATAAATAAATAAATCTTAAAAAAAAATAAATGGAGCCTATAAAATTCTAATAGAAAAAATAACAAATTTTGATATTGCCATCTAGAAGAACTAGTTCAGAATTTAATGGTTGTTTTTGAAGTATGCATGCCTCAAAGTTATAAGATTATGTGTTATTAAAAGTTAATACTTTATGTTTAAGTGTGTTTAACTTAAAAAGGAAGCTTATGGCATTCAGCAAGAATGAGTAGTTGATCTATATATTTTAACAAAGATAAATTTTCTTTTAATGTTCTTACCTAAATTTCTCTCTGTAAAGAACTTTTCCACAAAGACTTAATCCATTTATCTCTTTCCCTCCAGAGATAAATACTTTAAATACTTTAGTTTCTCACAGTACATGCCCTAACTGACTTCATTCTTCACCTCTGTCATAGCTAAGGAATTCAAGATAGCATCTAAAGTCATGTGGACAAGTTACTCAGTCATGCTGGGTCCTCCTATATATACATAGAAAGTTTATTTGGTATTAAGTCTCTATGATTATTCTTGTTTTTATCAGTCTGTTTAATGATTTTTTAGCCCTTTGTACTCCGAACCATGTTATGATATTTTGATTTAATTTCTTGTGCCATTTCAAGATAAAACTTCAGGGAAACATGCATGTCTCAAAAAGTTGCGTTGAAATAACCTCAGTTCCCCATAATCACTAATAAATTGCAATGTCCACTGAGAGGGGACATCCGAGTGAAATGCTAGAATTCCAATGTCCCCTGAGAGGGGACAGCGGAGTGCAAAGGGTTAGTTATTCACCAGCCTAAGAAACACTCCTGTGTATAAGATTATTCCATTTACAACCATGTAATTAATTTGGAATTTCATTCCTAATAGAAACTAATTAATTTGGAATTCCATCTCTAATAGCTACAGTTGGTAACTTTATCTTGAATCTATTCCTTTTATCAATAAATAATTAAATGGTAGCCCAAATGCTGGAGACCAGCTCCAGCTAGAAGTCGTGTCAGGGATCTCAGAAAGGAGAGGATGGACTCGGTGAAGTTTGTTCTCTTTCTCGGAGGGCTGAGGGAAGTGGAATGAGGTAGAAGTGAGGTAGACACAGAAACTCTCTTGGTGCAAGTATCTCCTACTGAGGGTCTCTGCAGGTCTTTATTTATACCTTAAGGCGAGCGGTGAGATTACATCAGCATAAGCATCAAAGCAGTACAGAAATAATCATTACATATTTTCTCATGAATATACAAAGACCCTCTTGATCTCATACTACAAAAGGACACTTCTTTAATCTGATTAAGAAAATCAACAGAGACAATTATTGTCCTAGGTACAACTCTTTTTCTAACATAATCAATTGTCTAAGACAGTACAATGTTCAGTAACAATCAATCATCCTGTCAAGCTTTCCTAATTTTGGAGTGGACATGAAAGTCCATTGTTACGCTATATTACTAAAATCAACCCATTCTCTAGTACTCAATTCATCTAGCCTATTATCAATTTTTTCAAAGTGATCTAAAACAACTCATCAAATCTATGTAAGTTCTACTGAAGTCTAACTCTTAACTAGAAATTCCTAACCTCCACACAACCTGTGAATGTTGGCCTTTCTTAAACACCAGGAGATGTACTGTTGCCGCAAACAGGTACCCCCAGGTTAGGCTATGGTTTCCAAGCACAGCTGGTTCAGGGCAGCTTGTTCGCCATAGTTTTTAGGGCTGAAACATTTCTTTCTTAACTATATCTTTAACAACTTTTACTTCTTTTGTGATAGTTCATGCGTAAGAACAATAAGCCAATTTTCACACGGGACCGGATTAGGTTTTCACATGCCAATTAATAACTAACTTACTTCAGCATTAACCAAGAACAAAGAGGAGAACATCAGCAGGCTTTGCCATGGGGACTCCCTAGTTCAGATCTTCTTTGGGAAGTGCAAGAAGACTCCTCTTCTGGGAAGTACAACTTTCCCTCTTCAGGGGAGCACAGGAACTCCCCTCTTCTCGGGAGTCTTCCCCCAATGCCCGAACCATGTCAAGAGACAGCATGGGAGGCGCAGCCTGCCACACCCAAATTTCTTATAAAACTAAGGTTTTAGTAAGTTAAATAATAGGAAATTTTTAAATATCTAGAATCATTTTATCTAAAATTACTGAGCTTACAGTTTAATTATTTGTTCCTTATTTTAAGAAAAGTAAATTTTTGAAGTCAGATCACTTAAAAGAGAAAATTAAAGCATGCGTTTACATGTAATTCACCAGTCCAAATGTATGATAGTATAATAGCTATTACAATATCTTTCAATCTAAAAATTAAAAACTAGGATGTAACAACTCTAAATATAATTAAAATAAAATACGTAAAAAAGAAATACATTGAGAGTGAATATTCTAAATGTATTAGGAGGCGTTCAGTATCAAAGTGAAACTGGCTATATTTGAAATAAAGTGATATATGAATGGAAAAACAAAAGTTTTGATGGTCTAAGAGAGGGTGAGAAATCACCAGAGCCAGAGCGGAGAGCAGAGCAGGCAGACTGAGGAAGTACACTGCTGAGGGAGCAGCGGATGGCAGGAGAGATCTGCGCACCATGTGGGACCCTCACCCGGCCTGGGATTGAACCAGCACTGCAGAGGCTTCAGGCAGCTTCACAACCCAGCGCTCAACCGCTGCACCACCGGAATGCCCAGGAAAAATTTTAATGTGGGCAAATGACTTGTTATAATATTTAAGTTTTAATATCTGTAGGGTATTTATGTGATAACAATATTTAATTTTGCATCTACAAAAATGACATAAGCACTCTAAAACTGCATTTACTAACTTTTAATAACAAAGACTGTTTAGAAAATCTAGATATCTTGGTGCTCTTTTACCCTCAGTTTTGGTTGAGAGAAAGCTTAACATGTCAGCATTGCTGAGCCTTGTCAAAAACAAACAAACAAAAAAGGGCCTCCTTGGTGGTACAAGACATTAAGACACAACCTATGAAGCTATTCTCAGCCACTGTAGCACAAGTCTGATCCCCGCCAGGGAGCTATTCACATGGAGCTGCAGACCTTTTCTGACTTACCCACTGCCCCTCACAGCAGTGTATTTCAGTCAATCTGCCTGTTCTGTCCCCCACTCTGTCTCTCGTTAATCCTCTCATCCGCCACACCTCTGGCCTGTACCCCAGTTCTTGTATGCATATATATATATATATATATATATATATATATATATATACATACACACACACACACACACACACACACACAAGGATTGAGAGCTACAGCCCCTATTCTGACACTGCCCAGGTGGAGTTGGCAACTGTGGGAATTACTGGAAAAGGAGCACAAAAGGCATCTGGCTCCTGTGGAGGTGTTGCTATATCGCACTGTTGCTCCCACCCAACTGCAGACTTCAGGTATTTTGCTTAAGCCTGAGTTTGGGCCATAGAGCAACAATTTATTGCCAGCTCTGACTGGACTGGACCCAGGACAACCATGGACTGGGTACGGCCTTGGAAATTAAAGGCTCCCCACATGCCCTGGGTGGCCCTGATAGTCTAGTTGGGACATGGCCTGGAGGCCAATCTACAAATAATACCTTGGGAAAACTAAACAGTGGTCCCCACATGTGTTACCCACCCTGAGGTGATAGAAGAGGCTGATCCTAAAGGGAACGTTTGTGATGACTTGTGGCCATTATGAGCTCACTTCTCATGTTGCATGTAGAGTCCCCTGGTGCCTTTTTGTTGGCAAAGTATGTATGGTACTCTGTGGGTAAATAGTTCTCAGGCTTTTCTGCCCTCCTGCCATTAGGATTGTCCTGCCTGATGGGGCACCCACAGTTATTATATTGTTGCAAACTATCTTGTTTACTTCTGTGGGCCACGGGAGGAGCATTGAGATAGTCACTAAGAGAAGCGGAAGCAGGAGAGGCAACAGAGAGAAGGAGAGAGAGAATTCAGAGAAGCCCAAAGTGAAGACTTGCTGGGGTCTTGGAGGCCTGCCATGTACCTGGTTGCTGTGATGCATGTAAAGCTCAATAAAAGCCTGAGAAAGCCACCGAGGGCTCCAAGACTCTCCTTTACCCATCTGCCGGATCATAGACATCCTGCTCAGTGCCCTTCCTGCCACTACATACTCGCAACCTAAGAGGTCATTGTTGCCAGCTATATTGTTGTATTCTGACAAAAAAATTGGATTGCATATTGCCAAATGGGCGAGATCTCCCATTGCTAGGACAAAAACTTATTTACATTTTCATCCCTAGATTGATATCTCCTAATACCTGAGTGGAATGGGTTCATACCCACGTGGTATTGCCAATCAATGAGTTATGGGTAGCGTTCCACACTCCTCACCAAGGTAACGTTGTGGCAGAATGATGCATAGATTGTACAGTGAAAAAAAAAAAAAAAAAAAAAAAACAACACCCTGAGGGGGTGAAGTATAAGGGACATGGAGTAATTCAGGCTATTTTTCTCTCTCCTACCACCAGCCTCTGTGGCTGCACACCTGCCACTTTGTTCTCCCCTCAGATTTTATTTTATTTTTTTCACACGTGATACATATTCTTGTAAGGAATTGCTTAGGAGTATGAGCACAGAGCATGCACACCTATTAATAGGGGCACGGGTGGAGAAACCCAATATTGGGGTGAACTAGGAGGCTCAGTCGTTACCTGCCTCCTTCCCTGTCAGCTAGACTACCTGTTTCAGCATTAAAGGCATGTCAGATATACCTAAGGCTCCAAGATTTTTTCGTTTGACCAAAACAGCAGTAAACCTGCCTGGCCTGGGATGGTTACACAATAGTATTATATACAAGGTACCTGATCTCCTGGGGTATTGAGGCATATTTTGGCTAGATAGGCAGGGTAGAGGGGCATGGAGAATGAAAGTGGCAAAAGAAAAATTACAGAAAAATGGAAATTTACAGAGCCTGCATCTGTGAGCGGGAGACTGCCAACATACTTCACATGGAAAAGAACAGGAGGGAGGGCATGATGTCCCTGCATTTTGGGCTACGAGTATTATTCTTCAGCAAACTTCCCATGTTTATAACTGCCTGTGTATTATCTTTAGCAAGCTACCATATGTGCACTCAACAGACAGAGAGGCCCCTTGGTGAACTATATTAGTATAAAAGTCCCTAGAAATGAGCACTGAGGGGGCATCATGCTTTCAGGTGTCCCTTCTTTGTTGACACTACAGGGAGCTTTTTGCTTTCCAATTGCCACATAAACTCTCAAACTCACCCCTCACCTTCCCTGTCCTCTATTTAATAGCACAAGGCAAGAACTCCCTGACGTTGTGCAACATTACTGCTACCCACTTATGTGGCTACTTTCAAGGTTGATACATCTCTGGAGAAGTTGAATGCTGAGTTAAACATAAAGGGCCCAAAAAGGGAGATCAAGGATTGTGTTGGGATGCAGGGGTGTGGTGGGGGGAAGAAAGAATTTGCCAGAGACATAAAAAATAACCAAGGAAGATTTATTCATTAGCCTGCTAGGAAACATGGGGAGCTGTGAGAGTGTCTCAAAGCAAGGAAATTTTGAAGTACTTTTTATCTCTGAACTTGTGGAATTTGTAAGATTTAGGACACAGTTCGATGCTGGCTACTATTTACTAAAGTGTCTGACTGTGATCGGCCCCTCATATTTTAGAATTTATATCAGTTGTTAAGTGCCACAGGTGGGCTTCATGACTACGTGGCAATAACCACCCTATGGTTCCTTTATCTGCCCAAGGTCTCAGGGTCTGATTCCCATGGTAACTCTACAGTTCCCCTAATCAGTTCAGAACTACCTTGTCTGCAAGCCAAAGAGTTGAGCTTTGAACACTATAAACCCTGAGTGAGAGGATTCACCAGAAACAAGTTGGGCAGCAGAATACACAGATCTACTGAAATACACTGCAGAAGGGAGCAGCAGGCAAGAAAGGAGAGGTCTGCTGCACCATGCGGGTTAGCTCTCTGGCTAGGGATCGAACTCCTGTTGCAGTGGCTGCCTATAGCTTCACAATGCTGAGACTTAACCCCTTGTGCCACCACCGAGGCCTCCCTCAGATGTTAATTTTTAAGATGCATCCCTAAAACTTACATAATGTCATCATGCAATGCTACTTCACTAATTTATTTTGAAAAAAAAATATTTTGTAGCATTTCTAAAATTACCCAGAAACCTGAGCTATAATGCCAAAAAGGAAAAAAAAAAAAAAGATGATGAACAGAGTCTAAAAATGATGACCCTATATCAATACAAGTTCTTTTAAAATATCAATTTAAAAATGGCAGAATACCCTTTGGTCTGCTTTTTAATTTTGTTTTAAAATACAAACACTATGAAGCTATTTGTTGCCATTTGGAACAAATCCAAGTCACCCATTTAACAATGCTGAGATTTTGGCAAGACGTATCAGGACAGAATCTAATCCTTGGGATATGTGGCCCTTTTATAGTAATTGCAAAATAATTAAAACATTGAAAGAATATAATTGATACTCATATATTTATGAATCCAACAGACCTGTCTTCCTGAAACTAGACTATCATTACACTATTTAAATAGGACACCCAGTGCACATTACATGATCACAACTTTTAATTGTTTTACCTAAGTGGAATTGGAACCAAAGACCTAGAAGCAAAATAGTGTCATATCTTATTAATAAATTATTTAGCTAGATATTTAACATCAGATTATTTCCCTTTTTTATTAACAGCCTTTGAAAATTTTCAAGATATATCCTGACACAATTTCTATCTATTGTTTCCAATCTTTTCATATCAAGACAGACTATTCCCAAGGGTGAGATTCACCTTGAATTGTGTCAGCTGCCTTCTAATTCAGTATTTGTTCTTCTTTTATTCTCTGTTATAGTCTCAAATGACATTAGATGTGGTTAGAATCACAAGTGACTCCTCGCTTCATAATTGAAGGTGAATTT
>NW_023601125.1:0-22932 GCF_014898055.3 Talpa occidentalis
CTCTGAAGAACTACATTTTAATAAAAAAATTGAAAAGCAGTTTCTGTACTAAAGAAAGTTGTATGAGTTTTTTCCCTCCTCCCAAGGGATATACCATGTGAAACAATGAATTCCCAAAGGAGAACCCGCAATGTTTGAATAAATGTCACAAACAAGGGTTCCAGTTGCAGGCAAATCCCCAGGGATTCACAGCAAAACAAAGATTTGTGCATTTGCAAGGGGACCTGCTCCTGGAGTCATGGATACCCCAGGGCAAAGTACTGGTTTAGGCATCAAGGGCCTGATAGAGGGACTCCGAGCTATTTACATCAGTCTTTTGAAAGAGAGAGAAAACTTGAAGCACAGAAGTGTAGGGAGGGAGGGGTGATGGATTGCCGCATCAAAGAGGGTAAAGAATGACCTTGTGGCAGTGGCACTGAGGAAAGATGTCATTTCCACACACATTCCACATACCACAGTCTCATGTGAAAGGAAGGAAACCTTGACTGTCTAAATAAATTACTTTTATTATCTCAAAATGAAAATGAAGCTATAGGGAAAAAAAGAAATTAATTTTTTCACACTGAGTTTGTGGACAAACAATTGGTTTGTATTCAGACCTTGAAGAGGGAATTAGGCTTTAGTCCTCTCAACTCTGCAATTTTCCGTTTTTGTAGATGATGATGATGATGATGATTATTATTATTGTTATTATTATCATTATATGAATCCATGCTCATAAAAATCTTTGAGGGTTATTTGGTTTTCCCCACCAAAATTCTTATTTCCTTTTGCATTTTCATCCTTGTAGATTTCATGGAGGAAGCAGGTCTTACATTGTACTTTCCTAGTGCTGTCCTGAGGTCCATATACAACTCAAGTCTGGCTTTCTGCCTCTGGATTGTATTTCCCAGAGAAAAATTTAAGTTTTCATTTCGAAAGGTCCATCAACTATCAACAAAATGAGTGAAAATAGGTCCACATCATTGTAAAATTTCAAAAAAAGGCAGATAAAGGAGAGACTGCAATCTTTTAGAGAGAAAAAAACAGGTGCCGTACTGAGGATGAAGATCAGAATGATCTTGAACTTCAACAACACTAGCAACAATAGATAACAGAACAATGCCTTCAACATACCGAAGAAAAATTATTTCCAGGTAGAATTCTGCATCGGGCCAAATTAGTTAAGGTAGTGAACTACCGAAGGTGAAATAGATATTTCCAACGAGTGAGCCTCAAGAAAATTCTCATATACGCTTCCTAAAAGCCTCTAGAGGATATTGTCTAAAACAAAAAGCAGAAGGGGAAGAGTGGAGATAGGGCGTTTTATGCAGGAGGATGGCAAAGTGTCTGTGACGGGAGCTCGTAGCATGACAGCTAACCAGGTATAGGGGCCAGCAATCCATACGGGAGCTCTGGGACTTGAGAGATGTTTATGCTGACAGAGCTCATTTCTTCTGCCATTATTATCTCTTCAATCTGATGAACCTGTTGGATGTTGTGCTCTAACAAAATGAGAACATAAACCATGAAAGAGGAAAATGGGAAGTCTAAGAAACAGAAAGTCACTCAGGACATAGGCCAGGGGAACTCCTAGGATCAGAGTGGAAAGTAATCCCAGGACGCTGTGCAGCCTGCCTAGAAACCACGGTCCAGGGAGAAGGAAAATGGGGTGCTTCAGGAGGGATGTACCTGGGGGATCACCTGCTGTGACTGACCTGGTACAGAGAGGCCTTTGTGAGGTGAGGGATGAATCATCAATAGGTACAAAGAGAAATAAATGAAGGAAACAATAAACCAATTATAACTTCAGAGACATGAAAGGTAAGAAAGATAACAAGCACTCTAATTTTTAATGAATAATATTTGCATGGGCATATTAATGTAAATACTGAATGATAATTAAATAAAAAATTATGGGGGTAGGAGAAGTAAAGGGGATCATTAATTAAAGAGACCAGTATCTCCTCTACCATGACAGATGCAACAGAATTATGTTCCACATGGATGATACAATAGAGATCACATACATTATTCAGAATATGGAGATCGCTGAAATTATTGCCGGTTCTTGTTTATTTTAAATCTTTGTTATATTTTAAAATGATAGATAAAAATACAAATTAACTTTTAAACGTTTCTGAATTTTGCAGTATACTCTCAGACTAAACAAAGGAAAAAGCAACAAACGATAAGGGAATTAAGAAAATGAAGAAATTCAGGGTCAGAGTAACCAGTGACTTACTGATGTGCTCAAGTAATGTTCATCTATTCAGATAATTCCTTGGTTTGGCTGCATGAAGTAGGCATTTATAGGCTGTTCAGAACTCTATTTCTTCCCTTTTATCTTCTCAATAACCAAGAAGAAACATTTATTCTTTTATCCTTTATGAATTTATTAAAGTACTTTGAGGAATTATTGCTACTTTTTTAAAGTAAGTTTAATTTAGGTAATGCTAGTTTGCTTCAGAAATTAATTTAGAACTCATAATATTTTAGGTAAATATAGACATGTATAATATTGAATTTAATAAATGTATCCTAGCATTTATGTATTTAGAACTTATATTTAATTTACATCTACTTAAAAAATCCAAAGTGGGCTTCCCTGGTGGCACAAGGGGTTAAGTCTCAGCACTATGAAGCAACCTGCAGCCTCTGCATCAGAATTCAATCTCCCGGACTGACTAGGGAGCAACCCACATGGCTCAGCAGACCTCTCTCATCTCACCTGCTGCTCCCCTCAGCAATGTATTTAGTTCAGTCTGCCTGTTCTGTTCCCCACTCTGTCTCTGGGAATCTTCTCACTCTTCACGCCCCCTCACACACTTCTGGCCTGTACCCCAGCTCTTGTATGCACAAATAAACAAATCTTTAAAAAATAAATCCAAACAGATGCAATATAAGTAGTTTTTTTATTTTTATTTTTTATGCACTTCTTCTATTTATTTTTAAATATTTATTTATTTATTTATTTTTAAAATAAATTTTATTTTTAATATTCCCCATACAATTGCAACCCCCTTATTTTGACCTCAATCCCTTCCCTCCCTGCTCCCCACCCCCCAAAGAGTGTCTCTGGTTCATAGTTTTTTGTTGATTTTGATTTTCACTTTCTTATAGTTATTCATTTTCCTGGTCCCTTATTTAAGTTTTCTAGATTCCTGCTGTGAGTGAGACCATCCAGTATTTTTCTTTTTCTTTTTTGGCTTATTTCGCTGAGCATGATCCCTTCCAGTGCCATCCATGTTGCTGCAAATTGCATGTGTTTATCTATTTTGAAAGTACTTTTGCATTAACTAGTTCAAGTCATTAGAATACTGTTCAGAGGGGCCTCCCTGTTGGTGCAGGGCTTAAAGTCTCAGCTCTCTCAAGCCTTCTCCAGCCACCGCAGCAAGAGCTGGATCTGCAGCCAGGGAGCTACCCCACATGGCTCAGCAGACCTCTCCTGTCTTGCCCACTGCTCCCTCAGCAGTACATTTCAGTAGATCTACATGTTTTGCTCCCACCCCATTCTGTCTCTGGTGAATCCTCTCACCCTCTTTGCCCCCAAACTCTCATACCTCTGGCCTGGACCCCAGTACTTGTATGTTTCAATAAATAAATCTTTTTTTAACAAGAATATTATTTAGAGAATCTTAATTAATTTTTTATAATTCGCTCCCTTAAAATTTATTCCCTTGGTTAGCATTTAGCTTCTAGTTGCCTGCTTTATATTTATATATGATGTTTCATCGGAGGATATTAAAGCACAGCCCACAGATTTCCTGTAGGACATGATAAGATCCCTTATTTTGCAGATGGGGAATCGAGAGGCACAGATGGCCACGTCACAGCCCTAAGACACGAAGCCAGTTAGAGACAGCTGAAAACAGCACAGAGGCATTAAGTCCCAATTCTTCCACTGTACCCTCCAGTGTACTGATCATTATCGTCTATTGTTATTAGGACTATTTTTTGAATACCCACTTGACACATATTATTAGACTGTACTGGGAACTGGATTGAAATTCTTGATGCCTGGCAGCTGTTTTTCTCAATATTAGTTTCCAGATTTCCTTCTGCCTCATGATTTCCCATTTTTGTGGTAGAGGCATTGAGTTCAGAGTGAATGGAAACCATTCACCAAGGTTGAGATCACCTGGCTCAGAGTCCTCACTGGCATCATCTTTTGCCTCATGTCCTCCTCATTAGTTCTGCACCAAATTTTCCCTTTGTTAAATTTAAGACCATTGCTAGCAAATCACTCTAACCCATTGTCCATGCTCCCAGAGGGACTTCATATTCTTCCCTGCAAATATATGAAATATTAATAAGATTCACTCATTTTAAACAGTAAACATTGCATTTAATAATGCCAGTATAATGTGTTTTAGTATAGTGTTTCAGATATGGCTGCTATCCTCTAGACAGCTTAGGAGACGGGGAAAAAAAATCCACAAGAAGCAAAGTGAATCACTATGTGCTGACAATAAGTACTGAAGCAAAGGGAAATTTATATGCATCTTGCTTGATGATTTTGGTCAATGGGTGACAATTTTTTTCCTTTAAATCTAGGAAATTTATGCCTCCATAAAATGCCCATTTATTTCATAGAGTGATAGTGCTTAGCATTTGAGGATCTTAGGCTGGTTATATAACGCCCCTATAATTTAATATGAAGAAACTGTGGCCAGGATATTAGGTGATTTGTTCAAGATCTGGGACTAGCACTTGTTACTAAAAATTTGCCCAATCTACAAGGAAGGCGTGGAGAGTGGAAGTCAGTGATTTTTGTTTCTATCAAAATTTATTTTTGTAAAAGAAATAAAACATCATTGGGGACAAGCAATTGAAACAAAGATGTACAGCCAAAAAAAACAATGCTTTTAAATGATTTTTCATGCTGATATTTATATAATTCCAGTCAAAAGCAAGCTGAGAAGCTGAATAATTATTTTCCTAACTAGGGTCTTCCAGTTTATTCCTGCACTTACTAGGAATAGATAGGTATCCACTATGCAGTTAACACTCAGAAACCCCTCTTACTCAACACTATGTAAAATGAGTGGAGGAGCAGAGTTAAAGGAAAGTCAGGTGACCATCCAGCTCCCGCCCCTTTGAGGATCTCTGAGCAACTAGGCGTGATTAGAAAAGTGCTGAACAGTTCAGTGGTCCAGAAACAGCTTACCAGAGAATCTGGCTAAGAGGAAGTGACCAACACACAATGGATACATATGAATGCCTGCAGGTAAGTGTGCCACCCTGTAGGGCCTCAGCTACGAGCTTACCTGGTTCTCCATGGTGGCAGATGAGAAAACGGGTCATGAAGCCCATGTGTGGGAGCAGGAACAAGTCTTCATTAGGAGGCAGCGGAAGATACACAAGTAGCAAAAGCAGCAGCCCCCCGGGCTCTAGTGGCAGCAGTAGGCCCTTGCCCAGTGAGTGCCCCCCGTCAAGGAACTTTTATAGAATGTATAGATAAAGCAGGACCAAGTTGAGGCCTGGTTTCATTGGCATGTGAACTATACCTGAAGATTACAGTTATGTACCATGGGCACATGCGGACTCATCTCAAGGCTACATGTTCTCTCTTAGGCCACCTGTGCTGGAAGGTAGGTCACTGACAAAAAAGGCTGAGACACACAGAAAACTATGTCTCCCCATGGGTCCTACATACCTGAAAACAGAATTCCCATAAATTTAGACCAAATTTGGGATCTCAAAGTTGGGATTTCTGTGAAACATTTAATATCGTTTTAAATAACATTTTATTTTCTCTATTTCAACAAAGTGTATTTAATGGATAGCTAGGTAAAGGAAGCCTGGAGAAGTGTAGCTTGTCCCTCCAGAATCAACAATACAGAGGATAGAAACCCAAATCTCACAAAACCTAAACCAATTTTCAATTCCTCCCATTGCATTGTGCTATAAAAATAGGGCACACCTGTTGTGGTTTGCTTTGCTCATTATTTGTTTGAAGATTCCAGGGGACAAAACAGATGGCTGTTACCATTACCCAGATGCTTTTTAAGAGGCAGTTCTTGCCACCCAGTCTGTTGAGTGGGTGTCTTTTACGCTGAATATTGCTGCAGTTCAGGCTGGACACATGAGCAGGTGATTTTGAGGGAGAGCCCTGACTGTTTAAATGAGGTGGTCACAGACTCTCAGAGCTGAAAGATGCACAGAAACCTTGACTCAGCCCTCGTTTTACTAGATACAAGATTGAGATGGAGAGAGGTTAAAAGTCGGGACCCAGCTCAGCTCTTAGCAGAGACTAGTTTTGTGTGTCAATGTGTGAGTTACAGGCATACAAAACCTAATGAATTTTGAGTCAAATTAGAATATCAATTCCAGAGTGTGTCTTAGGATATAATGAAGGAAAAATAAACCAACCTCTGTTAAATAAGGAGTTTAGATGATCAAATAAGATTCAAACAAGAAAACCAGTAGTCATCAAAATGATGACAAGTTTCTACTCTAATAAATATTTTATACATTCAAATAGAAACAATAGTTTTGTTAGATGCAGGGAGAAGGTCACCCCAAACCACAAAACTGCCCATTGTAAATAGGTTCTGCCAGCTGCCACATCAATAAACATCGTCTGGTGTGTGAGACCTTCAAAGGAAAGGAATCTTGATACAGTTCATGGGCAATACAGAAAAGGGGAAGAACAGTTTCCAGATCAAGCGCCAAAGTTCCCCATACCTGGTGGGTAAATGTCCAGCCAAACAGGGTTGGCCCAGAGCAGGGCCGCTGAGGCCCAAAAGCCTGCCACAAGCCTAAGGCACCTTCTGGTGGGGACCCATAGAAAAGGGCAGACGGGCCAGCACATCTGGAAGGAAAAGAGCAAAATTAAAGCCGCCATTGTCACCTCCCCACAGGTCTCACCCACATCTGCTTCACCCAGTCTAGGACCTAAAGGCAAGTGCAACTTCTTCAGGTGTCTCCCTGCTCCATGTGCCTCCTCCAGGTCTCCTCCTGGCTCCATCCTTTTACCCTCCTGCTCAGCCTCCTCTGCAGCTGCTTCTTCCTTCTGCTCAGCTCCCCCTCCCTTGGGTGGGGCAGGGAACCTGGAGCTTCCCCTTCTCCAAGCGAACCCCTGTTATACCTCAATTTTGAACTGAAAAAAAAAATGTGTAAGACGTAAATGGGGTGCTAACAATGCCAGGATGGCTGCCTGATCCCTGGCTGGTGAGCACCCGGTCGTGGTTGTTAACCTATTTCTTCTTAATCTCTGAGCTCTTTGAGAAAAATAATTTTTCTCCACATTGCCATTCAAGAATCTTAAGGTTTGGTTTGACAGATTTCTAATGTGCTATGTGAATTGCTTTTATTTTCCTTTACTCTGCTTTAAAATGTTTGCATAATAAAGAGCTGATGAGACTCAACAACAACAAAGAAAATAATCCAGTCAAAAAATGGGCAGAAGAGCTAAAAAGAAATTTCTCTGAAGAGGAAATGCAGATGGCCAACAGGCATATGAAAAAATGTTCAACATCACTTGTCATCAGGGAAATGCAAATCAAAACTACCATGAGATACCATCTCACACCAGTGAGAATGGCACATATTAAAAAAACTAGCAACAACCAATGTTGGCGAGGGTGTGGAGAAAAAGGAACTCTTCTGCACTGTTGGTGGGAGTGCAAACTGGTCCAACCACTGTGGAGAGCTGTGTGGAGATTTCTGGACCTACTAAACATAGAGCTTCCATATGATCCAGCAATTCCACTCCTAGGTATTTACCCAAAGGACACAGAAACATCCATTCCAAAGAGCACCTGCACCCCTATGTTTATAGCAGCACTGTTTACAATAGCAAACCTTTGGAAACAGCCCAAATGCCCAAAAATAGATGACTGGATCAAGAAGATGTGGTCCATATACACCATGGAATATTACTCAGCATTCAGAAAAGATAAACACATGCAATTTGCAGCAACATGGATGGCGCTGGAAGGGATCATGCTCAGCGAAATAAGCCAGAAAGAAAAAGAAAAATACCGGATGGTCTCACTCATAGCAGGAATCTAGAAAACCTAAATAAGGGACCAGGAAAATGAATAACTAGAAGAAAGTGAAAATCAAAATCAACAAACAACTATGAACCAAAGACACTCTATGGGGGTGAGGGGCGGGGAGGGGAGGGATTGGGGTCAAAATCAGGGGGTTGCAATTGTATGGGGAATATAAGAATAAAATTTATTTAATAAAAAAATAAAATAAAATGTTTGCATAATAACAAAGGTTTATATGATTTCTGTCCTAAACATGCCGTTTAGTTCACAGAGCAGGAGATACAATTTAAAATAAAACGAACCCCCGCGGAACCGGGGATCCAGCTCAGTACACGAGTTATGTCTTGGCAGCAAAGGCAGCTCGCCCGGGCTGCCGCGCGACTCCTGCCGCTCCGCGCGTGGACAGTGTCTTCAGAGCCCGAGTTGCAGTCCCGGGCTGACGATGACTGCGGTGAAGTGACTGACCTTCCCTTCAGTTGTTACCCACAAGCAACGTCTTTTCCTTTCCTCTGGCAAGAGCCTGGGACCAGAGCAGCACCGTGACCTCCGCTGGCCGCGACAAGGCAGCTGCCCCCAGCCTGGGGGCTTCGGGCAGCTCCTCCCAGGTGCAGAATCGCCCCAGGCGACCGCACTTCAGAGTCGGCGGGGTCACCAGAGCAGAGCAGCCTGTTTCTGTGAGGGGATCGCTGAGAAAAGAGAGAGAAACCAGTTTCTGCCTTTCTGGTTAGAACGGCTCATAGGGCAGAGCTGATTGTTGAGGCCGGAATAACCTGAGCCCCTTCCCGGAGCGCGTCCCTGCAGCTCCCGGGTGCTCCCCGGGGGCGGGGGGGGGGGGGGGGTGAGGGGGATGAGGTGGGGGAGATGAGGGGGGTGGGGCGGGGGGTGCTCCGCGCCCCCGGGGATGCACCGGCTGGTCCTCCGCAGGGCGCGCGGCCCCCACCCCAACCCACGGCAGTTGCGGGCGTCCAGGACGGGACGGAAGGCGGCCAACACGATGAAACTCGGTGTGGGAGCCTGGTGTAGACCCAGCCCCGGGCGCTCCAGTTGCCAGACCAGAGAGGCCCTTGGGCCACCGTGCGCGCGGCTGCGCGCCCCCTGCTGTCCGGCGCCCGTAACGCGCGGAAACCGCCCCAGCTCCCGACGCGCCATCCCGCCCTCCGCCCTCGAGACGGCACCTGCGCCAGAAACCCTCCCGGCCAGGCGAGACGTGGCGCCCCTGCATGTCTGGCAGGGACCTGAAGAGCTAACACCGTGGTCTGGGCGTCTTCAAAACAAAGCTCCATCTTTTCCTGATTTCACAAGGCAATCTGTGGAGACACAGATGAAGCGACGGATATTTTTTGTGCCTGTTGTGCACAACATCCCAGTTTTGTGTCTTGGAAACACATGCTTAACTACGCACAGAAGGAAATTGTCTCTTTAAAGACAGGTACAGATCTTTCCCCTTTTCTACTCCTGCCCCCAAACTCTATTAAAATTAAAATCTTCTCAATTGTTCCATCAAAAATAAAATAATAACATGACCACCCCCTCCCAAAAAAAAGGGGCCTCGCTGGTGGCTCAAGGCGTTAAGACGCAACCTATGAAGCTGTCCGCAGCCACTGCAGCACAAGTTCAATCCCCTGCCTGCCAGGGAGCTACCCACATGCACAGCAGACCTCTCCTGACTCACGCCTGCTCCCTCAGCAGTGTATTTCAGTCAGTCTGCCTGTTCTGTTCCCCACTCTGTCTCTGGTGAGTCCTCTCACCCCCCACAACTCTGGGCTCTACCCCAATTTCTTTTTCTTTTAAAGATTTATTTATTTATTTATACAAGCACTGGGTACAGTCAGAAGCACAGGAGGGTGAGAGAATTCACCAGAGCCGGAGGGGAGCAGAAGAGGCAGACTGAGGAAGAAGTACACTGCTGAGGGGAGCAGCGGGCAGCAGGAGAGGTCTGCATGCCATGTGGGACCCTCCCCGGTGGCTGGGGATGGAACCGGTGCTGCAGAGGCTGCAGGCAGCTTCACAGCCCAGCGCTCAACCACTGTGCCACCGGGGAGGTCCTACCGCAGTTTCTGTACATATAAATAAATCTTTAAAAAAAATAAGACAAGAAAACCACTCTGGATTCTAGAAGATATCTTCATTTTCTTTTATTTATTCTACTATCTTTTAAAAACAAGCCTCATTAACTGTCCAAAACATATAGCTGCACAATTTGTGCTTGTGTCTCTGTTTGTTGGTGTGTCTGTGTGTGCTTGTGTCGTGCTCTTTATGCTTCTCCAGGCTCCTGGTATTGTTTTCTTTTTATCCCCACGGTGATACTCCTATCATTTGACCAAATTCAACACTGTCCATAACAATCCATGGCCTGATTCCTTTCATTTAATAAGCCTCAGGGTATCTTTATGTGTTTGAACTAATAGGCATTGAGAGGTTTTTCCGTGTGATTTAAAAAAAGGGACATGTTTGGACCAGCACGATCAGGTGTAGCACTCCCCTCTGGACAGGAAGAGGCAGGAAAGGGCTCAGAGTCAAGGAAGTAGGAAGGGAGAACAGTTTTCATTTTTCTAGCTTACTATTGGCAGAGAAAGAACTGGATATCTGTGTTCAGAACCCTGCGTTGCCCAGCTCCAGGGGTCTCCACAGCACCCCTCAGAGTAGCAACCCCATCACTGAATTAGGGACCAGGGACTAAAATCAACATTTTTATTCAGTGTTTAAACTGACGTGATATACTATAACATCAATATTTCAGGCATTCAATGTCGAGAATCAAGATGTATAAATGTTGTGATTTTTGGAGTCAGTGGGTTTGGAGTATGGGGCTCTCGGGTTCACTCTGG
The DNA here is from genome assembly GCF_014898055.3 of Talpa occidentalis. Lineage (NCBI taxonomy): Eukaryota > Metazoa > Chordata > Mammalia > Eulipotyphla > Talpidae > Talpa > Talpa occidentalis. Next base: position 10,811 of record NW_023601125.1, read on the forward strand.
GAAGGTGTCCCAGAGCTCCCGTTTCAGCGACACGCACGTGGTGAGTTTCCCAGGCGAGTTTCTCCACGAGACAGAGATGGTAGTTATATTTCAAGAGCAGTTTTATTAGGGAAGGGATAAAACAGTGAAAGACACTTGCATAGACACAAGCGGGCAGGAAGAGCTGCCCCAGAAGGGACAGGTTTGCTAAGAGAGGCCTGCATGGCTGCAGGCAGGCGGCCTTGACAGGTCATTGGCAGGCAGGAAGCTGCTGCCCTTGCAGAGGAGAGAGTTGGTGAAAAGAGGCACCTGCATAGTCACAGGTGGGCAGTGGGGGTGCTGCCCCGAGCCTGTGCAGAGACTGCCCTGAAAAAGTCTTCTTTTATCTAGGAGGGGCTCACTCCTTATGAGCTGTAGTTGGTTGCTGATTTTGGATAACTATGTAGAATTTGAAGGGGACCAGAGATTCCACAGTGGGCTCAATCTCCATATCTTTACCTTTGGATGCGCCCTCGGATACCTGCTTGGGTGTTATGCTTTGTAATCTAGGTGTCCGCGCCTGAGGACACCAGTCTGGGCCTAAGGATACTGGTTTCTGCAACTGTGTCGTCTGGGCCCAAGGATCTTGGTTTCCATAGCTGCATTAGTGGCTATGTTAATCTTTTCTATACCCCCACCTCCTTGTGTGAGCCAGGTTTCTGGTCTAGTGGCGCACCTCCTTTTCAGCTTGTTTTTCTTTTTCTATTTTTGTCTCCATCAGAAATACTGTTAAATTCATGGCTAAAAGGCCAGATCTATGCATCACCATACATTGGTCCCCCTCCCGCCTAACTACCCACTCCCTCCTTTCTGGTAACTACTAGTTGGTCTTATCAACATTTTAAGTGATGCCTGATATGATCCTTATGAACAACACAATCTGAGAACCTGTTTTTAGCAGGTTTATTTCATAGCCTTTAAGTACTAAGCATATTTATTTGAAAGTGCTAAACACAAACTAAATTTACATTTAAAAGTAAATTTTACTGTGAATAAAAACAATGTTAGCCGTTCCTGAATCTGATTTTGTTCTTTAAGGCTTTATTTACTTCCCCTGTTTATGCCTCTTGATTACAGGGATGGCTGCGTGGTCAGGCAGGATTGGAATGCACGGAGGGGGTGCAGTTTGTATAAAAGGTAAGTGATATAAATATGGACTCATGGAGTCTTCAGATTTGATGTAAGTACTAATGTACATGCCCTTAAAAGAACCAAGCGTTATTAGATATTTATAATGTACTAAGATATTTAAAATTCCCTTTTTTTTCCTGAGCTCTAATTTTCTGTTTTCCTTTTTGGATGGCTGTTTAAAGATGTACCCAAGCATAGCTCAAACATCCAGGACACAAACATAGAGTGGTTTTTTGAATCACACACCTAAAATCCAAGGCAAGGGAGAGCTTCTTAAAGTTTTGTCTGTAACACAAGATAATTAGCACCATCTAGTGGATACACCATCTTTTCTTGAATTCAGTCTCCTGAGGAGGTGAAGAGAGCAGGTTTTGGAACTTGAGTTGGAATCCCAGTACCGCCTGGTTCCTAAGTAGCCTTGGAAAAAGGACCTAATCTCTCTGTGCATTGCATTTCAACTGTTAATCTGGATAAAAATAGTGCCAACTCACAGATGTTATGAAGTGAATTGAAATGCTGTATCTAAGGCATGTCCTAAACACTCCGTAAATATTAGTTTTTAATAGAGTCTATTTGCTTTAATAGACTTTGACTCACAGGTAGCAACTGTCCAATGGCACACACTTTTAACAGCTTTTCAGAAGAAATGGCTATTTATTTAGTTTGTGAACTGTATGATGACATCCTCTTCTGGTATGTTGTTACATTTGGCTGAAGCTGATGATGAGAGAAGGGAAATTGGAACAACAAAACTGGAATGGTAGTTACCACCCAGATGGAATACAATGTGCGCTGTTTCTGAATCATTCAAATCTGACTCCATTCAGAAGAACGTCAAGAGTAGGAAGAGACTGGAAACAAACACCCAAACCAACTCTGAAACCAACTCTGCCATATGCCACCAACCTGGAAGGAGACCAGGAGATTTTGCTTAAAATATCTTGACTCTAGGAGAAACCTATGAATTATTTTGAAAGGCACCGTACTCTCTGGAATATGTTTGGTTCTTGAACACAGCACTTCTGAAAACAGCATAGAAATGTATGGAGATCTCTCACTTATATCTGAGTGTGAATGCTTTCGAGGATGTCACCCACAATCGCTGACATGGACTTATTTCAGGAAATTAAAATCAAAGATAACTTATTGTGTACTCATGCACGACAAATATAATTCGGTATAGTTTGTCCTCAGGCACAAACAGCTCTCAGTAGACTGCCAATGGAAGCAGCAGGAGGTAAACAAAGTGGGACTGACAGAAAACAATTCAAGATGATTTTACACAAGATGTTACAAATGGGACTTAGTTTGGAAAAGATTCAGTGAAGACGCTAAGTTTCTGTTGAAGCTGAATTTTCTTTTCACTAGCTTTATATATATCATATGTTGTATATATTTCAAAAGCAACAGTTAAAAAAAATGAAAACACCAAAACTTAGGGCCTTGGTCACAACCTAGTCATCCTTAACCATAATCTTAGTTGTCCATTCATCCCCACATCCCCAAGAATAGAAAATGTGCTGTTTTCTTTTGTTTCTTTTTAAAAGTAGATTTATTTATTTATTTATTCCTACAAGAACTGGGGTACAGGCTGGAGGTGCTGGGGGTGAGAGGATTCATCAGAGACAGCATGGGGAACAGAACAGGCTGACTGACTGAAATATACTGGTGAGGGGAGCAGCGGGCGAGTCAGGAGAGATCTGTTGCTGTGGGTCACAGGGATTAAAGCCTGCTGCAGTAGTTGGGGATAGCTTCATAGTGCTGCATCTTAATGCCTTGCTCCACCAAGGAGGCTCCAAAATGTGCTATTTTCTTAATGAGTACCATTAGTTGCTAAAAAATAAATTGAGGGGCCTCCTCGGTGGTGCGGCGGGTTGAGGTAGGCACTGTGAAGCTGTCTCCAGCCTCTGCAGCCCGGGTTCAATGCCCTGCCAGCCAGGGAGATACCCACATGGTGTGGCAGACTTCTCCTGTCTTGCCTGCTGCTCCCCTCTTCAGTGCTTTCCATCTGTCTGCCTGTTCTATTCCCTGCTGTCTCTGGTGAATCCTCTCCCCTTCCCGTGCCTCTGGCCTGTACCTCAGCTCTTATAAAAAAATAAATCTTTAAAAAAAATGGAAAGAATGCCCTTTGTTCATGAAATATAAGAATTGGGTGCCATTAGTACCAAAGTTGGTGGACCAGTAGCTTTGGCATCACCTAAGAACCTGTTAGAGTTTTGGGGCCTACCTGACACTGAATCACCATTTTTAACAAGACTCCCAGATGATTTATCTGTTCATTAGATGTTCCTATGGTCTCAGCTATAGTCGTATTTGTTTGAAATGTCCCAAAATGCTTTTAATGTGCATTAAAGACCTAGAAAACTAGCTGCACATCATTTTTCAAACAAGGAAATTAGGGCCTACAAAAGTTAATAAATTTACTTAAGATCACCCAGCTATTAATATCAGGATCCAAAGAGTGAGTCAAAGGGATATTGGGGGAACTATATTTAAAGGAGTTTGTGTATTAGTGAGTGCATATGTGGGTAGCTATTCTTATTGGAGGAAGAGCAAGTAGTTTTTCAAAATTCCCAACAGATACTAATCTTTGTGATGCACAAAAAAAAATTAGAATTGCCACTTCTCAAAATCTTGTTCATCTTAAAAATTCTTCCAACCTTCTTCCTGATTTTTTTACTTGTTATCTATCTAAAGCATTTGTTTAAAAAACAAGGACAATTAATTTAGAAGTGTTTCCAAAAACCATAGCTTATAGGAAAAATTCAAATACTGGAGAACACAGGGAAAAGTTTTGGTAACCATCTGAATAATGTGACATACAAGCAAGGTTAATAGCACTTCACAGAACACAGATTGGTGGTTGCCAAATTAGGCACTTATTTTGAACCCCAAATTTGTTATTTCTGGGCATATCAGATTTGTAGAAGGTATACCATGATTATGAAATACTTATTAATATTTCTTTTCTTTGAAAGAATCACTGTTAGCCTTGGGGCAAAGCACATGTACTTACAACATGGCACCAGCTCAGAGAGAGATTGACCAAGACAGACACTCTCCAGTGTGCTCCTGTCCTGGTTCTCTGAATGTTCACCTCAACTTGACTTAGCCTGTCAGTGTCTCCTGCTTCTGCTTTTGACTTGACATCAGTGGATTCTTTCAGTAACATCTTCATGTTTATTGATAAGGTTTAATTTTTGCAGAATTACAATTATACCTCCCATTTTCTTGCTTTCTCAGCTGATTTTTTAAAAATTTGGTGTTTGAAAATACGTAATTTCCTGATAAATACTGGGAGGAAATTCCTGTGTAGAACACTAACAAGGGGGCCCTGAGGCTGGAGCAAAGTTGATAAGGAGTGTGGAGGTAACAGAGGGCCTGGTAATTCAGGATCTGGGGCATTGAAAGGGCTGTCAAATTGCGAGCCCTGCATGGAGAGTCCCGAGCAGAGAAATGAGCTGGTTTGACTTAGGTTTTGAAACTTTCATCCAGGCTGCTGTTTGAGAGTAGTAGTGACAAAGGAGGCAACAGTTAGATTAATGCAAACATCTAGGTGAGACCATGGCCATCATGGCAGTGTTATAGAAATTCTGGCCTTTTACCCAGGCAAAGGAAGGACAAGTGGTACTTCAGGAATGGTGAGGTCAGGAAAGCTTTAATAAGACATGCAGACCCTGACGCTGAACCTAAGTTCATGCACAAAATCTGGGCATTGACCAAAGACAGAGGGTTTTTTTATACATAATTGTCTCAACATTTGTTACATAGATTGATATATTGTTTTAAAACCGTTGGTGAAGAGCAATGCTGCTTCCAGGTAAGGCGAGTCTTGGGGCTGGGGGGTGGGGGGATGCAGCCATCAGCAGATTACCCCAAGGAGACAGACCTGCTCCACCTGTATCTGACTCTTTGAAATATAAGTTTGTTTAGACAAGAGGACTAACCCGGCCATGTATCTTCCAAGGGAAAGATGTGTAAGTCAGCAAATTTGTTAATTATGCCTGCATTGGAGTATTAATTATGCCTGCATTGCACCTGGGCTGAAAGTGCTCCTCTGGTGGGACCTTTATTCTATAATTTGCTCCATAATGTATTTTCTCCTCATTAGCAGAAAGGACCTGGATGGAAGCACTGAAGGCCGTGAGAAGTGGGTGAATTCTGGATGTATTTTGAATGTAGAACTGATAGGATTTATAACAAGTTGCCGATAGGATTTCTAGAGGAAGAGGAATTGAGATGGACTTCAGGGTTTTGGGCTTGAGCCTGGCAGGATGGAGTTATCCTTTACTGATGTGGAGAAGAGTGTCGAGAAGTTACTTTTCTGACATCCTAAGTCTGAGGTGCTTCTGACATCAAAGTGGCGATGCGACACAGTGAGATGAGTGTGGAGTTTACGAAGGCGTCTGGGCTGGAGATGGAATTTAGCAGCACAGGGTGGCGCTCCCCGGCAGGCTTCACCCAGAACTGCCCTGGGCTGCAGCTGTGGTTCCTCGAGCCTTTCCCTCCACTGATGCTGACCCGCTTCCCCCAAAACCCTTTCAGAAAACACACGCTCTACCTGAGCGAGGCTGGAGGGCTGCCGCATGTGAGGATGCCCGGCCGGCTGTGAGGGCTGTGGGGCGGGAGAGCAGGCATTCGATGGAGGTGGGACACGGAAAGCCGGCCTGGGGACGCGGGGAAACAGTCTTCCTGCGCCGAGAAGGGGAGGACTCGCCAGTGACATAGGTGCAGACAGTCATTAGGACCCTGACTGTGTTCAGCTCAGGGTGCGCAGAAACACCTCACACATCACCCAGCGCAGGAATCAGCGGGAAGGGCACAGGCAGGAGCTCCCGGGCCCGGCGCCCTCGCTGCGGGAGGGACGTGACCCCGGCCCGGGGCGGGCGCTGCGCGCAGAGGCGGCCGAGGCGCAGGAGCGGGACTCACGGCGAGGACAGCGTTCAGCGAGCGCCCGGACACCCTCCGGGGCGTCACCTCGAGGGGAGCCGACCCGCCCCCGCCGCGGCGTCCTCGGGGACCCGAGAGAGCCCGCGGGGGCGCCCCGCTCCCAAGACCCCGGCGGCCCCGGGCCCCGCCGTGCTTCTGCCCGTCCAGGCCCCTCTCGCGAGACTGGGCCTCGCGCGCCCGGGGCGGGAAACGGCGTCCGCGCGGCGGCGCTTCGGCGGCAGCGCCTACAACGCCCCACCCCCCACCCCCGCTAGAGGCCGCGGCGCGGGACGGACGCGCTCCCCGCGGGGCAGCAGGGGGCGCTGCGCAGCCCGCGGTTCCCCCCGCGCCGCCGGGCTCCGCCGCCGGCGACGCGCCCCGTGAGGTGAGGGCCGCGGGGCCGCGAGCGGCCGTGACGGGCGGGGCGGGACCGGCGCGGGGCCGGAGACCGGCGTTGGGCGGGCGGGGCGGGGCGGGGCCGGGAGGGCGCCCGCCGGGCCCGGGGTGTCCGGTGGCGGCGTCTCCCCGGGGCGGCCCGGCCGGGAAGGAGCCGCGGGGCCGCCTCCCGCCCGCGCCTCGGCGCCCCCAAGATGGCGTCGCGGGGTCCGGCGCGACAGCCGCGCTCCTGACGGGGGGAGGTGGGGGTGGGGTGGGGGGAGGAGCCCGCGGCCCGCGCTGCCCGCGGGACGCCTGGGCCTCCGCGTCGGCGTCGTTGCCCGTCCCTGGGGCCGCCGCGCCCGCGGGGTCGGACCCGCTGGAAACGCCCGCGCGTCGGGGAACGTCTGGCGGGAAACAGCCCCGCGCGGTGGAGGCCGCGCCGTCGCGCTCAGATGCCCCGACGCGTCCTGGGACGACCCCGGGAAGGTGACCCCAACCCCTGCCTTCGGCGCGGGGAGTCGGGCGCCGTTGCATGACCTGTCAGGAGACTTGGTGCATCCTCTTCGGAGCGTCGTTCGGCACAGGCCCAAAAATTGAAGCACAACTGCCCTTGAACTCAGCAATTCTAATTTTTCTTTTTTTTAAAGATTTGTTTATTGATGCACGAGAGCTGGGGTACAGGCCAGAGGTGGAGGGGAGTGAGCGGACTCACCAGAGACGGACTGGGAGCAGAACAGGCAGACTGATGAGATACACTGCTGAGGGGAGCAGCGGGCGAGTCAGGAGAGGTCTGCTGCGCCGTGTGGGTAGCTCCCTGGCCGGGGATGGAACTCGTGCTGCAGCGGCTGCAGGGAGCTTCCTAGGTGTCTTAACCCCTTATGCCACCAGCAAAGCCCTCATTATGGCTTTAATTAGCATTTCTCTGATGACTAGTGATGTTGCACAGCTTTTCACATCCTGGTTTCCCAGCTATACATTTTTGGTGTTTTTTTAAAAATCTTTTATTTTCTTATTGAGTATTGATATCTCAGAAATTCTGGATATAAGGACTTTGTCAGATAAGTGTTTTGCAAATATTTCTCCAAAATTTGGCCTTTGTTTTCTTAATGTTTTTGAAGAGTTGATGTTTCAATTTTGATCACTGCCATTTATCAACACTATCATTTATGAATCATGCTTTTGATGTGTTTAAGAAATCTTTGCCTAATTTATGATCACACATATTTTACATTTTTTTAAAAGATTTATTTATTTATACAAGAACTGGGGTATAGGCCAGATGCACAGGAGGGTGAGCGGATCCATCAGTGACAGAGTGGGAGCAGAACAGGCAGACTGACTGAAACACACTGTGAGGGGAGCAGGCGGGCTCCACCCCACCTCGAGGAGCGCGGCTGTCGCGCCGGACCCCGCGACGCCATCTTGGGGGCGCCGAGGCGAGGCTGCCGGCCGCCAGACGCAGACGGACACCCTGATGTTCCGGCGCCGTCCCTCACGGCCGCTCGCGGCCCGCGGCCCTCACCTCACGGGGCGCGTCGAGGAGGGGCGCGGGGGGAACGCGGGCTGCGCAGGAGAGGTCTGCTGCACCATGTGGTTGCTCCCTGCTTGGCTGTGATTGAACCCTCGCTGCAGAGGCTGTGGACAGCTAAACAGTGCGTGGCTCAATAGCCTGCGCCACCAGGGAGGCCCCATATTTTACAGTTTTTATGTTTACTTTAGGTCTGTGATCCATTTTGAGTAAATTTTTTGTATTGCTTTTAATAGAAATATTCCATATATAGCTTACATAAGTGATTTAAAAATTGCTACATGTGTGCAATGGAATGCTATGCAATCATTTACAATGAAGTGCATCTGTAAATGGTAACAGAAAAATGTTCAAAAAATATTTTGTAAAAAGCAAATTTTGTAAAAGCCTCGTGCCATTTGTGCGCGCGCCTGTGTATTGTATTGTATTGGGGAATTGGGGCAGGTAGTATGAAGGATAGAAAGTCTGCATTTACCTACAACAAAATGAGATCTGCAAAAAATCTGTGAACTGATTTTTGAGATGAGAGGAATTTTGACTTGAAAAATTTTCACACTCTATTGTTTGATTTTTTTTCTATCGTGGACAAGTATTGCTATATAATATATATATATATATATAATATAAAGTTAAAAGATAAAGTTAAAAATCTACCAGAAAATAATTTTCAGACATTAAAATCATGAAAATAAATGTAATTTCACTTTTTAAAAGACTTGGTCATTGCTAAAGAGAGGAGGATTCATTTTCTTTTGCTTTTCCCATTCATCCCAGAAGATTAAATTACAGCAGTCATATATTCCCACCTTTGTTTTAAATTATCTATGATGGTTGCATTTCTCATAAAGATATATGAAAAAGTTTGATCTTGGGCCTCCCTGGTGGAGCAAGGGTTTGAGATGCAACCTATGAAGCTCTTGGCAGTCACTGCAGCATGAGTTCAATCCTGGCCAGCCAGGGAGCAACCCACATTGCTGGCAGACCTCTCCTGTCTCGCTCGCTGCTCCTCTCAGCAGTGTATTTCAGTCAATCCCCTTGTTCTATTCCCCACTCTGTCTCTGGTGAATCCTCTCACCCTAGACACCTCTGGCCAGTACCCTGTTCTTGCCTGCATAAATAAATAAATCTTTAAAAAAAAAGAAAAAGTTTAATTTTTGTTTGAAATGAATGTTACAGAATGTAGGTATGCGTTAGCAGTGATTTGTTACAATTTAAAATCTGCTCATGTATCCATCTATTTAATGGAACATCCTGAAGTAAATACTGTTCTATTTTTGAAGCACCTTTTAATGTAGTAAGAAAGTACTCTATGTAATGTTAAGTGAGAAATATATGAGTCCAATTTTGTCAGAGAAGACACAGAGCAAAAGTGGAAAGAAATGTACCAACAATGTTTTAGCTCAGGGTGGTAAGTTTTGGGTGATTTTAATTTCTTTGAATACACTTTAGAATACTCGAACTTTTTGACAATAAATAAATTCTTTAATGATGAATTAAAGATATGCTTCATAGAAAACTAGAAAATATAGATACGCAAAAAGTAAAAAAAATAAAGGGGACACAGAACCTGCCAGTCCAGAACCCATCCCTCTTACGTCCTTTTTCATCTCTCTGGTCCCTTCCTGCATATTTCTTTTCATTAGAGAATCTTGCCTTTTTGGTAGAATTATGTGGCAGTTTGTGTTCTTTCTATCATTTTTTTTGGGGAGTGGTAGGTGAATTCTTTATACTCTGAGCCAGTTTTTCTATGGAATGTTTCTTTTACTTAAATCATTGGTAAGGACTCTTTAAACATGACATTTACGAACGTTTTACGAATTTATGAAGGTTTTATGGGTCATCTGTGTTGTATCTAGTTCCTCAGTTTCTCAGGTGCCAGTAATTCAGAATTCTTTTGTCTGTGATTCAAGAGTATTGAATGTTATAGAATCAATTTATTTTTTTCCTTTTTGATTATGCTCTTGGTGTCTTCTAATCCAAGATTATGTAAATTATCTTCCTTCCGCTGAAGATTTTATATTTAATATTTTAAAAAATTAGTTCTTACTCCTCATTAAAATAATACAATAAAAAAATTCAGACTGTTACAGAGCAACCCGGATATGAAAACAGTCTTGCCTGTGGGTCCTCACCCACGTGCTTAAAGGGGACTTATTAATGCTAAGCTGCAGGCAACACAAAAGGTTAATAAAAGGTTATTTACAAGAGAAGGGGAAATGAAGAAATGAATAACTGAGGATGAAAAAGAGGAGATATAAATTGTAAATGCTTCCTACTGGTTCCACTGACCTGAATCCCACTGACCTGCTGAGAGCTGGCTAAAAGCCTGCACTGTGAGGTCAAGAGAGCTGACCCCAGCTCACATGGCTGGTTGTATATCCAAACAGAAAACATGGCTACTTAATTCTGCCTCAGGTCCTCGAAACCCTCCCTTTGTGATCATGGGATTTGTAGGTGTCAGTGGCTTGATGGAGTGTGGGTGGCCTCTACAAAAGCCTGTATGGAGTTTGCTTAGGACATCCTTTCCCCCTAACAAAAAAACAAACTATGAATTTTATGTTATTTATTTTTTATTCTTAAAAGTTTTTTACATCATTGTTCATATTTAAACAATATTTGCTTCCCCCCCTCAGCTGTAGTCCCCATAGAGTTTCCTTCCCCAGCACCATGCACCATCACCTCAGTCCCTGTGCCTTCTCTTCTCTTCTGGTTTTACTATATATTTTGTAATGGGAAGAAAAGTTTCATTCCTGGTCTTATTCTCCAGAAGCAGCCATCATGAACTCTTCAATATTATACGTGTTAGTTGGTGGTTTATCAATTTCGGACATTCTCTTTGATTTTCTGTTATGACTGATTAGACGTCTTATTGTACTCTTCCTTATACATATTCCTTCTTACATTCACTCAATATAGTTAAGGCACAGTGTTTTGCTTAATCAGTGTATATGTAATTATTATATGTAATTATTTTTTCCTGTGGGATTTCTATGTGGTTATTGAGATTTCTTCCTGAACACTCATTCATCTATCTACTCCTAATTCAGTGCTCTCTATTCATACTTTATCCATTTTTAGCCAAATCTTCACACTGTCATTCACATGTAACCTACCCCTGTGAGCTATATTTTTTTTAGTTTCTTATCTTCAGGAGCAGATATACTAGAATAGACCCATTCTAAAGTAAATTGAAAGATTTCTGTAGCCATTTGCCGATTCATGTCATTGATGGTTTCCCAATGCCTCTCCCTTTTTGCTGTGTGTCGTGCTGGCGTAGCGCATGCTTGCTTCATGCCTCCCTCTGTGAGCTGCAGTAAGTCTTGCTTGACTGGCTGCTTAGGCGTTCACAAGACATCTGGCCTTTTGGTGTTTCCTGCTTTTAGATTGTGACGGGACAACCAGGGTGATCGTCATCCCACAGTGATCATGTCAGTGCCTTCCTGACTGGGTGAGCCCCGACCCTTTTGCAGAGTTTGAATAATGTTGAGATCAGCGCGTTTTTCATTTGCTGAGATGGAAGGAGTTTATCTGCTGGGCTCTAGCAAAGGCTTGGCTCACTGAGTGATTGGAAGCCAAATCACATATTAACTCTGTGTGCCTTGGAAGAGATCAGGTGGTTGGTTGTGCTTCCTTCTGGGTCCAAACTTCTTTGGACTCTGCTTCTATTGTTCAAAAGAAGGATGAGTTATTTTTGTAGAGTAAGCAAAAGATGATGTTCTTGCCGACCAGATGCAAATTGCTTATCTTCATTCTGTTAGGAGAGAAATGATTTTGGCAATTAGGAATTTTGGGGAAGGATTTGTTGGCAGATACCCATTTACATGTAACTAAGTATGAAAGAGGGTATGAATATGGATCTGTTTCATCCATTTAACTCAGTATACACGTTATTGCAATTACTGAAAAATTTGAAATGGTCTTGATCAGGACACTGGAAGCATCAGTGTGCCTGCAATGCTTTAATTCTCCACTAGCTTAGACCACTCTGGTTAATATTTTCTTGCTCCAAAAAACAGCGCTGTGAAGAGAGCAGCTGGAGTGGTGAGAGGCCTGGGGATGATGCCACATGAAAAAGAGTTGAAGATATTGGCATGTAACTAGATAAGGAGGGTCTGTCCTTTAGTAGAAAAGTATGTTT
>NW_023601126.1:0-22914 GCF_014898055.3 Talpa occidentalis
GTTTTGAGGTTAAGAGGGAGCAGGGAGGTTCGAAGGGCCAAAGGGATAGGTTTTGGTAAAAAAAAGGCTTACAGAGAAAAAGAGGGGGGCTGTCTATAATAGTGAAAGAAAAGACAAGTATGATATAGAGGAACAGACAATCTGGAAATGAGGTAACAGAGCAGTGACACAAATAAACCCTCTCCTCTTAGGAAGAGAGCAAAGAGATGATGGGCAAGAAATGTATACAGGCAAAAAAGGACATGATGCTAGAGCTGCATGTTTCCATATCTGGGGAAGAATATTCGTGCTAGATAGATGGTTCTGTCGGTCCTGTTTGAGTGAGTCCGTACTACTGTTTAGTTCCCTATCGTTTCTGATCCACAAACTGGCATAGGGGGGATAATTCTTTTATTTTTTTAAAAGATTTATTTATTTTACTATGCATACAAGAACTGGGGTACTGGCCAGAGGTGTGGGGGGTGATAGGATTACCGGAGACAGAGTGGGGAACAGAGCAGGCAGAGTGAAATACTGCTCAGGGGAGAGGCGGGGAGACAGGAGGGATCTGCTGTGCCATGTGGTTAGTCCTGGCCAGGATGGAACTTGTGCTGAAGTGGCTGCGGATAGCTTTTATAGGTTGCATCATTAATCTCTTGCACCACTAGGAAGGCATTTGGGTAAATCTTTTTTTTTAAAGATTTATTTATTTATACAAGAACTGGGGTACAGTCAGAGGGTGGGAGGGTGAGAGAATTCACCAGAGATAAAGCGGGGAGAGAACAAGCAGACTGGTGAAAGCACTGTTGAGGGGAGCAGCGGGCATGGCAGGAGAGGTCTGCACGCCATGTGGGTTTCTCCCTGGCTAGCCGGGAATCGAACCAATAAATGACATGTGGGAAAGCAGATTCTGAAGAGAAGACAGCCTCTGAGGATAAAACTGAGGAGAAATACTGTAGTAAGCAGTGTTGAGGAGAAATATCTGAGGAGAAAAGACACGTTGGGAGCAGATTCTGAGGAGAAGACAGGCTCTGTGAGAAAATCTGAGGAGAAATAATGTAGTAAGCAGTGTTGAGGAGAAGTATTTTAGGAGAAATGAAACCCTAGGAAGCAGATTCTGAGGAGTGGACAGGCCTGTGAGGAGATAAAACTGAGGAGAAATATGGTAGTAAGGAGTGTTGAGGAGAAGAATCTGAGGAGAAATTACACGTTGGGAAGCACATACTGAGGAAAACAAGCCTCTCAGGAGAAACAACTGAGGAGAAATAGTGTAGTAAGGATTGTTGAGGAGAAATATCTGGAAAAATGACACCTAGGAAGCAGATTCTGAGGAGAAGACAGGCCTCTGAGGAGAAAAAAACTGAGGAGAAACTTAGTAAGGAGTGTTGGCAGGAATATCTGATGAGAAATGACACGTAGGGAAGCATATTCTGAGGAGAAGACAGACCTCTGTGGAGAAATTCTGAGGAGAAATACTGTAGTAAGGTGTGTTGAGGAGCAAAATCTGAGGAGAATGACACCAAGGAAGCAGATTCTGAGGAGAAAAAATGCCTCTGAGGAAAAATCTGAGAAGAAATATATACTAAGGAGTGTTGAGGAGAAGTATCTGAGGAGAAATGAACATTGGGAAGAGCATACTGAGGAGAAGACAAGCCTCTGAGGAAAAAAAAAACTCAGGAGGAAATATTGCAGTAAGTCTTGATGAGGAGAAATATCTAAGGAATGCACATTGAGAAGATCTCTCTGAGGAGAAAATCTGCGGAGAAATACTGCAGTAAGGAATGTTGAGGAGAAATATCAGGTGAGAAATGACACGTTGGGAGCACATAGTGAGAACAAGCCTCTGAGGAGAAAAAACTGAGGAGAAATACTGTAGTTAGGAGTGTAGAGGAGAAATATCTGAGGAGAAATGACACTTTGGGAAACAGATTCTGAGGAGTAGACAGGCTCTGAGGAGAAAAAACTGAGGAGAAATACTACAGTAATTCTTGTTGAGGAAAATACCTGAGAAGTGACACCCTTGGAATCAGATTCTGACGAGAAGACAGGCCTAGTGGAGAAAAATCTGAGGAGAAATACTGCAATAATGAGTGTTGAGGAGAAGTATCTGAGGAGTAATGACATGTTGTGAAGCACATAGTGAGAAACAGGACTATGAGGAGAAAAAACCGAGGAGAAATACTGTAGTAGGAGTGCAGAGGAGAATATCTGATGATAAATGACACTTTGGAAGCAAATTCTGAGGAAAAGACAGGTCTCTGAGGATAAAATCTGAGGAGAAATACTGTAGTAAGGAGTGTTGAGGAGAATATCTGAGGAGAATTGATACCTACTAGAAAGCAGATTCTGAGGAGAAGACAGGCTCTGAGGAGAAAAATCTGAGGAGAAATACTCCAGTAAGCAGTGTTGAGAAGTTGAGGAGAAGTATCTGAGAAGAATGACACTTTGGGAAGCACATACTGAAGAGAAGACAAGCTTCTGTGGAAAAAAAAACCTGAGGAGAAATACTGCAGTAATGATTGTTGAGGAGGAATATCTGACGAGAAATGACATGCTGGTAAGGAGATTCTGAGGAGAAGACAGGCCTCTGAGGAGAAATACTGTAGTAAGGAGTGTTGAGGAGAAGTTCCTGAGGAGAAATGTCACATTGGGAAGCCATATTGAGGAGAAGACAGGCTTCTGAGGAGGAAAAACTGAGAAGAAATAATGTAGTAAGGAGTGTTGAGGAGATATATCTGAGGACAAAATGACATGTTGGGAGGCAGATTCTGAGAAAAAAGTCTCTGAGGAGAAAAATATGAGAAGTACTGCAAAAGATGTGTTGAGGAGAAGTATCTTTGGAGAAATGCCACTTTGGGAAGCACATTCTGAGGAGAAGACAGGCCTTGAGGAGAAATATCTGAGGAGAAATGAGACGTTGGGAAGCACAACTGAGGAGAAGACAGGCCTCTGAGGAGAAAAAAGTGAGGAGAAATAAGTGAGGAGAAATACTGCAGTAAGGAGTGTTGAGGAGAAATATCTGAGGAGAAATGACCCCCTGGAAGCAGATTCTGAGGAGAAGACAGACCTCTGAGGAGAAAAATCTGAGGAGAAATACTGCAGTAAGGAGTGTTGAGGAGGATATCTGAGGAGAAATGACCCCTGGGAATCAGATTTTGAGGAGAAGACAGGCCTCTGAGGAGTAAAATCTGAGGAGAAATACTGTAGTAAGGATTGTTGAGGAGAAATGACACGTTGGAAGCACAAACAGAGGAGAAGACAGGCCTCTGAGGAGAAAAAAGTGAGGAGAAATACTGTAGTAAGGAGTGTTGAGGAGAAATATCTGAGGAGAAATGACACCTGGGAACAGATTCTGAGGAGAAGACAGACCTCTGAGGAGAATATTGAGGAAATACTGCAGTAAGGAGTGTTGAGGAGAAAATTTGAGGTGAAATGACACCCTGGGAAGCAGATTCTGAGGAGAAGACAGGCCTCTGAGGAGAAAAATCTGTGGAGAAATACTGTAGTAAGGACTGTTGAGGAGAAATATCTAAGGAGAAATGACACGTTGGGAAGGAAAAACTGAGGAGAAGACAGGCCTCTGAGGAGAAAAAGTGAGGAGAAATACTGCAGTAAGGAGTGTTGAGGAGGAATATCTGAGGAGAAATGACCCCCTGGGAGCAGATTCTGAGGAGATGACAGACCTCTGAGGAGAAAATCTGAGGAGAAATACTGCAGTAAGGACTGTTGAGGAGAAATATCTGAGGAGAAATGACACCTGGGAAGCAGATTCTGAGAAGACACGCCTCAGAGGAGAAAAATCTGAGGAGATACTGCAGTAAGGACTGTTGAGGAGAAATTTCTGAGGAGAAATGACACGTTGGAAGCACAACTGAGGAGAAGACGGGCCTCTGAGGAGAAAATCTGAGGAGAAATACTGCAGCAAGGAATGTTGAGGAGGAATATCTGAGGAGACATGACCCCTGGGAAGCAGATTTTGAGGAGAGACAGGCCTCTGAGGAGAAAAATTGAGGAGAAATACTGTAGTGTTTCTTGTTGAGGAGAAATATCTGAGGATAAATGACACCCCGGGAAGCGGATTCTGAGGAGAAGACAGGCCTCTGAGGGGAAAAAATCTGTGGAGAAATACTGTAGTAAGGACTGTTGAGGAGAAATATCTGAGGAGAAATGACACGTTGGGAAGCACAAACTGAGGAGAAGACAGGCCTCTGAGGAGAAAAAGTGAGGAGAAATACTGCAGTAACGAGTGTTGAGGAGGAATATCTGAGGAGCAATGACCCCCCTGGGAAGCAGATTCTGAGGAGAACACAGGTCTCTGAGAAGAAAAAGTGAGGAGAAATACTGCAGTAAGGACTGTTGAGGAGAAACATCTGAGGAGAAATGACACGTTGGGAAGCACAACTGAGAAGTCGGGCTCTGAGGAGAAATCTGAGGAGAAATACTGCAGTAAGGACTGTTGAGACATTTCTGAGGAAAATGACACATTGGGAAGCACATCAGGAGAAGACAGGCCTCTGAGGAAAAATCTGAGGAGAAATACTGTAGTATGGATTGTTGAGAATATCTGAGGAGAAATGACACCTGTGAAGCACATTCTGAGGAGAAGACAGGCCTAGTGGAGAAAAATCTGAGGAGAAATACTGCAGTAAGGATTATTGATGAGAAGTGTCTAAGGAGTAATGACAGTTTGTGAAGCAAATACTGAGAAGACAGACCTCTGAGGAAATAAAACTGAGGAGAAATACTGTAGTTTGGAGTGTAGAGGAGGTATCTGATGATAAATGCCACTTTGGAAGCAGATTCTGAGGAGAAGAGAGGCCTCTGAGGAGAAAATCTGAGGAGTAATACTGCAGTAAGGAGTGTTGAGGAGAAATATCTGAGGATAAATTACCCGTTGGGAAGCAGGTTCTGAGAAGACACGCTCTGAAGAGAAATTTGAGGGCAAATACTGTAGTAAGTAGTGTTGAGGAGAAATATCTGAGAAGTGACACCCTTGGAAGCTGATTCTGGTGAGAAGACAGGCCTCTGTGGAAAAATCTGAGGAGAAATATTGCAATAAGGACCGTTGTGGGCTTTTCCCGATCAGGGATGCGGGTTGTCAGGGTTTGTGCGCTTGTGAAGTACATACTGAGAAGACAGGGAGTATAGGGTCTAGGGGGTTCTGGCGGCCCCTACCCACGGTTCTGAAATTGTCACTTGTGCCTTCACAGTGGATGGGTGGGGCCTGGCTCACCTGGGTGCTGAGCCTGGGGTTTCTCAGGTCAGCTGGGGCAGGTGCGGGCTTTTCCCCATCAGGGATGTGGGTTGTCCAGGGCTTGCGTGCGTTGAGGTGACGGGGGGGGGTGCTATTTGCATTTCCTGGCTGTGGGCGCG
Organism: Talpa occidentalis; assembly: GCF_014898055.3. Lineage (NCBI taxonomy): Eukaryota > Metazoa > Chordata > Mammalia > Eulipotyphla > Talpidae > Talpa > Talpa occidentalis. The sequence goes on from NW_023601126.1 coordinate 5,353, forward strand.
GTCACTGCCTGTGGCTAGATTGGGGTAGCCTCCCTGACAAGTGACCTCGCCCCTCCGCCCAGGCTGCTTCTGGGGTTGTTAGTGCGAGCGGAGGGTGCAGGTGACCTCTATCCCCCGGCGAGTGTGGCCAGGGCCAGGGCGTGCTCAGAGGGTTGGGTAGTCCTGGGGATGCAGCAACTGGATATCCAGGGTTCCGGGTGGGGTGGGCCCTTGAACGGCGCTGCCTCTGCTGAGGGCTGGCGGGTAGAGAGGCCCTGGCCGGGGGCGGCACCAGGACGTGGCCGGCAGCTGCTGCCCAGGCAGGGGGCTGGGGTCAGGAGCCCCTGCACCGTCCTGGGGCAGGAGGTGCTGCCCTGAGCAAGGTCTCGCCATCATGATCCCCATGGTGGCGCCATCTCTCCTACAGCTCAGATTGTGCTCAGCTTCCTGGTGAGAACTGGGGACCATTTCAGGTCATATTCATGGGCTTCCTGAGGGGCAGGGGGTAAGATGGAGATCCCCAGCTCTGGCCAGCCCCTGCAGGACGAGTCCACCCCGTGGGTCAGGAGCAGCCCTCAGAGCGCAGCAGACCTCCCCGTCTCCCTGCTGCCCCTCAGCCCTGGATTTCAATCCATCCACCAGTTCTGCCCCCACTCTGTCTCTGGTGACTCCTCTCACTCCCGCACCTCTGGCCTGTACCCCGTTCTGTATAAATAAATAAATCTTTAAAAATAAAATAGCATTTTTCTAATTATTCACACACAGCAGGCTTACTTGCTGCACAGGCAGAGACAATTCCTTGAGATCTAGAACAACTGATGAGGGGATGCCTTGGTAGTGCCTCCAGCAGTGCTCAGGTGAGACCCCTTTAGAGCATTTATTTATTTATATTGTCTTCGGGTCTTCCCTGTCCTTAAAGACCATCTCTCTTTTTTTTTCTTTTCTTGCATCGTTGTTCATTTTTTTAGTTATTGGTGTCTCCCCTCAGGGGTGGTCCCATAGTGCTCCCACCAAAATAGCCCCCGTGCCCCATCACCACAATCCCTTGTGCTCTTCCCTCCCCTCTGTTCACCCCTCTCCCTTCCTCCCCGCTGGGTGCCTCAGGTCTTGGTCAGCCTGCTAGTGTTTCTTTTTCTCTACCTTTTGTTCAGTTTCTCTATTTTTCTCATGTAAGTGAAACCACCTGATATTTATCTTTCTCCTGCCTTATTGTGGCTAGCACCATCCCTTGCAGCTACATCTATATCGCCACCAGTGGCATGAATGTGTCTTTTTTGATTGCTGAGCAATATTCCGTGGTGTAACTGTACCACAACGTTTTGATCCATTCATCTGTTTTCTGCATGAGTTGTTTCCATGTCCTGGCTGTTATAAATAGGGCTGCAATGAAATTCGGATTTCCTGGGTTTTTTTTTTTTGTCCCTTTGGTAGATTCCTAGGAGTGGAAAGCCGGATAATGTGTAGACCCATTTTCAGTGTTCTGAGGACCCTCCACACAGCTGCCCATAGTGGCTGGACCAGTTTGCGCGCCCACCGGCGGTGTCAGAGGCTCCTTTTTCTCCGCCACTTCTCCAGCATTTGTTGTTTCCAGTTTCTCTTTTAAATGTGGAGCCTTCTCAGTGGAGTGAGGTGGCAGCTCATTGTGGTTTTGATTTGCATTTCCCTGATATCAGTGATGCTGAACATCTTTTCTGTGCCTGCCGGCCATTTGCATTTCTTCTTGGCAAAGTGTCTTTTTACTTCTGGCATTTTTTTTGACTGGGTTGTTTGTTTGTTGAGTCATGTAAGCTCTTTGTAGATCTTTGATATCAGTCCCTCAGCTGTTATGTGGTGTGGTGTGCCGATATTTTCCCTCATGCAGCGGGTGTCTCTGTGTTGATGACTGTCGTTTGCTGTAGCCCCATCTATCTACATTCTCCCTGGTTTCCTTGCTTCTGGAGACGACTCCTCAAACGTTTCTGAGGATCGTGTCATTGAGTGTTGGCCTGTGTTCTGTTCTGTGTATTCTATGGTGCCAGGTTTCACATGCAAGTCTTTCATCCACTGGAGTTGGTTTATGTGTGGTGGAGTGAGGTAGTGGTCTAGTTCCATTCTTTTGCATGTTGCAATCCAGTTTCCCCAGCATCGTTTATGGAAGAGGCTTTTTTTTCCAATGTATATTCTTTGCTCCTCTGTCATAGGTTAGTTCACCATATATGGGTGGTTTATTTCTGGGCTTAAATTTGATTCCATTGGTCTCTGTGTCTGGTTTTGTCCCAACACAGTTTTATGAGAATAGCTTTGTTGTGTTGTCAGCTGTCTGGGATCTCAGGCCTCCATTATTCCTCTCTTTTAGTCAGGAGAACTTTCGCTACTTGAGGTTTTGTGATTCCATATGAATTTGAACAGTATTGGTTCCATTTTGTTGAAGAACACCATTTAAAGTCTCATCGAAATTGCACTGAATCTGTAAATTGTATACAAATAGGAACTCCATCTAGGTATGTTACTTTTTCCAATTATGGAACCTTCATCAAACAGTGTTAATAAAAACGTAGGTGTTATTTTCTATAAATTCTAAAAAGACAAGTAGGTCTGTTCTCCGGATGAAGAAGGAATATTTCAGATTGAAAGGCAAAGGTATTTTATCATATAATAGATGACCAGTTATTGATCGTATAATATTAGGATATTTTCCACCTTTCTGCTGATGGAACGCTCAGTGAGATCATCCCTTTGTCATCTGCTTCATGGTGCCACAGAGAAAATGTTGCACTCAAGTGACTTACTTGCACGCTTTATAAAGGAATCAAGGAGAGGAATTAAGTCAGGAAATTCAAAATGTGAAACTGGAAAACATGAAGTTGATAATGAAGTTAGAGCCACGTCTCTGGTCACGTGTGTCTGTAAAATCCATAATCCTCGATTGCGGGCTGGTCACCCGCCACTGGACAAGGCAGGGCCAGACCCACTGATCCATGGATGGTCCTTTCTGAAGCTGGGCTTGGGGTCTGAATTTGTACCTGGCGAACAAGGGCACGTCGCTGCTGTCTTGGGCGGGTTGGGTCATGTCTTCCTATCTTTACCTGGCTGGGGAGAGGAAAGGGAGGAACCAGATGTTTCCCGAGGGCTGTCTGCAGTCCTTCCCTCGGTCCTCGCTGCCCTCACAAGACAGCCTGTTTGTCATGTCATTTATTTACAGCCTCAAAAACTCTTCAGTGGCTCCCACTGTCCGCGCTCAGGCTAAAGTCCAAGCCTCCAGACAAGCTTACGAGTGTCTTGCCATCTGCTCCTGCTGTCTCAGGCCCACGGCCCCTCTCTGACAACCTCCTTCTCTCTGGCTTCCCCATTCACCTGACCGAGTCCGTGAATATAGTGCTGCAATAAACATAGGAGTTCAGGTTTCCTGTTTTTGTTTTTTTTTGTCTCTTGTGTGTAGATTCCTAGGAGTGGAATTGCTGGATCATATGTAGATCCGTTTTCAGTGTTCTGAGGAAGCTCCACACAGCTGCCCATAGAGGCTGGACCAGTTTGCCTTCCCACCAGCAGTGTAGGAGTCTCCTTTTTCTCCACAGATTGTTCAGCATTTGTTGTTTCCAGTTTTTTTTTAAATGTAGAGCATTCTTGCTGGAGTGAGGTGGCATCTATGTGGTTTTGATTTGCATTTCCTTGATATTAGTGATGCTGAACTTTTTTCTGTGCCTGTTGGTCATTTGCATTTCTTCTTTGGAGAAGTGTCTTTTGACTTCTGCCCTTTTTTTGGACTGGGTGTTGTTTGTTTGTTTTGAGTTGTGTAAGCTCTATGTAAATCTTTGATATCAGTCCCTTATATGTCATATGGTTTGCAAATATTTTCTCCCATTCAGTGGGGCGTCTCTTTGTTTTGATCACTGTCTCTTGCTGTTCTGAAGATTTTTAGGTTTATGTGTCCTAACTGTTTACATTCTCCTTTGTTTTCCTTGCTTCTGGAGAAGAATCCTCAAAGATGTTTCTGAGGATTGTGTCATTGAGTGTTTTGCCTATGTTCCCTTCTATATATTCTATGATGCCAGGTTTCACATTCAAGTCTTTCATCGACTTGAGTTGGTTTGTGCATGGTGTGAGATAGTGGTCTAGTTTCATTATTTTGCATGTTGCAATCCAGTTTTCCAGCACCATTTATTGAAGAGGCTATTCTTGTTCCAATGTTTTATTCCTTGTTCCTGTGTCATGGAAGTGTGGTTTTATTTCTGGGCTTTAAATTAGATTCCATTAGTCTCTGTGTCTGTTTTTGTTCCAATAATGTTTTTATTATAAAAGCTTTGTAGTATTGTTACAGGGCAACCCTGACATGAAATGGGTTGCCTGTGGTTCCTCACCTGCGTGCTTAAAATGGACTTATTAATACTCAACTGCAGGCACACACAAAGGTTAATAAAAGGTTTGTTTACAAAAGAGGGAGAAAATTCGTGAATGTGCCCTCCAGTTCCATTGATCTGGAATCCCAATGGCACGCTGAGAGCTGTTGAAAAGCCAAGAGCCCTGAGGCTAAGAGAGAGAGAGCCAAGGCCCATGTCTGGTTTTATACCAAACCTTGCTGCTTAACTCCACCCTCAGGTCGGTCCCAGCAATCCTCCCTCTGGTGATGATGGGATTTGTCATTCCCAGCATCTTGATGGCTTTGGTCTGGAGTGGGGGTGAGTCCACAAAACCTGTATGGAGTTTGTTCAGGACATCCTTTCCCCCTAACAGTATTGTTTGATGTCTGTGAGTGTAATACCTCATTCTTCCCCTCTTTTAGTTAGAAGAATGTTCACTACTAGAGGTTTTGTGATCCCATATGAATTTGAACAGTATTGGCTCCATTTCATTGAAGAACACCATTGTAATTTTTATTGGAATTCCATTGAATCTGGCAATTGCATACAAAATAGGAAGTCCCACCTAGGTATGCTGCTCTTTTCCAATTATGGAACATTCATAAAACAGAGTATTAATAAAAAACATAGGTGTTATTTTCTATAATTTCTTATTTTATTTTTTAAAAATTATTTATTTATTTATCTATTTATCTATCTATCTTTTATTTATTTATACAAGCACTGGGTACAGTCAGAAGTGCAGGAGGTGAGAGAGTTCACCAGAGCCAGAGCGGGGAACAGAACAGGCAGACTGATGAAAATACACTGCTGAGGGGAGCAGCGGGCGAGACAGGAGAGGTCTGTCATGCCATGTGGGACCCTCGCCAGTGGCTGGGGATCGAACCAGTGCTGCAGAGGCTGCGGGTAGCTTTGCAGCCCAGCGCTCAACCACTGCTCCACCAGGGGAGGCCCTATTTTCTATAATTTCTAAAAAGACAAAGTAAGTCTGTTCTCTAGAGATGAAGAAGGAATATTTCAGATTGAAAGGCAAAGGTGTTTATCATATAATAGATGACAAGTTATTGATAGTATAATATTAGGATATTCTTCCACCTTTCTGCTTCATGATGCCACCGGAGAAAATGTTGCACTCAAGTGACTTAATTGCAGGATAGTGCCAGTATGCTTTATAAAGGAATCAAGGATGGGAATTAAGTCACGAAATTCAAAACGTGAAACTGGAAAACATGAAGTTGTTAATAAGGATAGAACCACGTCTCTGGTCACATGTGTCCATAAAATCCACAATCCTTGATTGTGGGCTGATCACCTGCTGCTGGACAAGGCAGTACCAGACCCACTCATCCGTGGATGGTCCTTTCTGAAGCTGGGCCTGGGGTCTGAATTTACCTGGAGAGCAAGGGCATGTCGCTGCTGTCCTGAGTGGGTTGGTTCACGTCCTCCTATCTTTACCTGGCTGGGGAGAGGAAAGGGAGGAACCAGATGTTCTCAAGGCTGTCTGCAGTCCTTCCCTCGGTCCTCGCTGCCCTCACAAGAAACTGTTGGGTCACGTCATTTATTTACAGCCTCAAAGAGCTCTTGAGTGACTCCCATGTCCTCACTCAGGCTAAAATCCAAGCCTCCAGAAAAGCTTACGAGAGTCTTGCCATCTGCTCCTGCTGTCTCAGGCCCTGGCCCCTCTCTGACAGCCTCCTCCTCTCTCCCACCCCATTCACCTGACGAGTCCACTTCAAGGGTCATTCCGCTGGAGCCCTGCATGATGCCCCCTTGGCCAGGAGCGTGTCAGGTGCCCCTTCCAGGGAAGATTGTGGCATCTCAAACTTCCCGTCACAATTCTTGTGTGTCTGTTGAAGTTCCCTGTGTCCTTGATTGCTCGAGAGGGTGTCCTGAGCTGTGGGCCTAGCTCAGCTCGTGTCCTAGGCATCTAGCAGACAGTGGGCACTCAGCAACAACAGGTGAAGGGGTCATGTCCACCTCTAGAGTTGAGGAGATACTTTCCTTTGTACAGATGAGGAAACTGTGGCTCAGGTATTGGCCACAAAAAGAAAAACCTACACCCCTGGGCCTGCCTGAGCCTAGAACCTTCCATTTCAGCAGAGGGGTAGTCTTGGTGCCCCTGCCAGTCAACTTCTCTCTCTCCTTATTCAGTGTAGGTAGAAGCACAGACCTGGCATCTTCTTGGTGGGGGAAGTGCTGGAGCAGCCCTACCCACCTCTCTTTCAATTGTCAGGGGCCTCGATGCCTGGAATGACACTGCCAGGCAGGCGCTAATCCCATGGCCAGTGAGGAGATGGTGTGGTTGTTGCACCCCAGGGCAGAGCTTCTGGCTACAGGGAAGATGAAGGTGCTCAGAGAGTCTGTGCAGCTTCTGTCATAGGCAGTGATCAGCTGTAGCGGGACCCATAGTGTGATGGACACAGTTGCAGGACGAGCTCCTGGGTAGACCATGGTGCATTTTTACCTTGTTCCATTGAGTCCTCTGCTCAGAGCACTCAAAGCACACAGTGATCAGACCTTCATGTACCTGTGGCCCAGGTCGGGACTTCACTCCAATTCTTAGGAGAGCCCTGACAAAGGAGGACAGGACTCACGGTGGCGACACCCACCGATGATCTTGCTGCATCATAACGGTGTGGAAATTCAAAGTGAGATACAGGTAAATAGCCCATTTTTCCTCCGAAGATGGTGACAATCTAAAAATTCTAAGATAAATGGGGAAGACTCGAGTGTCTTTTCGTCTTCTTGGGTGAAATGTTGATGAGGATGTCCATTTTGTGGGTCGGTACACAATTCCATTTCAACATTGCTCAAATGGGTTGAGACTACAACATTTGTTGCTATCATTGCTACTTTGAAAGTCACCCTGTCAAACACAATAAAGGTCACGGATAGACATTGCAATAGTTGTCTGCTATGTATTAGTGACTCACTTTCATTGACAGTTGACAAAATTCATTTATAGGGTAGCTTTTTAGCAAAAAATAAAATTTCCTTTTTAAAATGGGATTTAAATTGTTGGCATTCTTTGGTTCCTCATATGACTCTTGCTATTCCCAGTGTATTTTTTTTTTGAGATTTATTTATTTATTTATGCAAGCACTGAGTACAGTCAGAAGTGCGGGAGGGTGAGAGGATTCACCAGAGCCAAAGCGGGGAACAGAACAGGCAGACTGAGTGAAATACGCTGCTGTGGGGAACAGCAGGCAAGACAGGACAGGTCTGCTGTGCCATGTGGGACCCTCGCTGGTGGCCGGGGATCGAACTGGAGCTGCAGAGGCTGCAGGCAGGTTCGCAGCCCAGCACTCAACCGCTGAGCCACTGGGGAGGCCCCCAGTGTTTTTTCTTTCTTTTCCTTGAGCCTTAGCACCTCTTCATTTATGCTTCTGACCTTGTATGGTTTGCAAGCTTACCCAGAAATAGGCTCACTGTTGAACTACCACAGATGAATCAATATAAATTTTGATATCACCGTATTTCTTGTCTATTTTGGAACCTCCACTGAAATAATCAGGTTTTCAGTTCTAGGATGAGACAGAAAATGAAAGTGTTCTGTTTGGTAGTGTTACCTTCCAGGGAGAGGGGCACCCCAGACCCTGCAAACCTGCTTGCTCTAAATATGTTCTGCCATCTGCCACATCAACACAAAACATATGAGACTTTAATGAAAAGGAACTTTAATACAATTAGTAAACAATACAGGAGAGGCAAAGATTATAGTTTCTAAATCAAGCACCCAAAGTTACCCATTCCTCGTGGGTAAAAGTCAACCCAAGCAGGATTGGCCTAGAGCATGGCCCTAAAGCTGCCACAAGTCTAAAGCATCTTCCAGTGGGGACCCACAGAAAAGTATCAGAAACAACCAGACACGTCTTGGAGGAAAAGAGAAAAATCAAAATTAAGACAAAAACTGCCATTGTCACCACCCATGGGTCTCACCCACGTGTGTGTCAATCAGTCCACGAAAAAGGTAAAACAGTTTCTTCACATGTCTCTTGGCTCCCTGTGCCTCCTCGAGGTCTTCTGGCTCCATCCTGCTTCCTTCTTTCCTCAGTCTCCTCTGAAGCTTCTTTACTCCCTGCTGAGCTCCACCCTCCTTTGGGTGGGACAGGAAACCTGGAAACTCCCCTTTCCTGGGGACCACCCTGTTACAGTAGGACACTAGATTTATATTGATCTGTGACAAGTTGACTTGGAACACAGGAATTTCATTCTATTATGTTCTATGTTTTTTTTCTAAAGGCAATGAACTAGTCACAGGAAGGTTTTATTAGTTATTTCAAATTTTGTTTTATGAAATGTCATTGCTCCATTCAAAATTTGTCTTTTTCTTCCCATAATTTTTTACAAGTTTCAGGCCTCTTGTACTTGTTTATTTGTAAAATTTTTATTTATTTATGCATACAAGATGGGGTTGTAGGCCAGAGATGCAGAGACACTCTGCTGAGGTTCAGTGGGTGAGACTGGAGAGGTCTACTGCACCATGTGGGCCAGATCCCAGGCTGGGCATGGAACTCATGCCACAGTGGCTGCCAGTAGCTTGATAGTGCTGAGACTTAACCCCTTGCACCATGAGAGAGGCCCCAGGCATCTTGTATCGAAAGCTGGAAGGGTCTGGTCTTAGTGCCTTATTATTTTCACCGTTTAATTTTTACCTATAACTATATGAAGCTTGTTGACTAAGCACAATAAATATTTTAAAAATTGAAAAAGGGTAAAATGTGTTCATTTGGACCAACAAATGAGTAGGAGCCTCAGTTCAAACTAAAAATTGAAAACCCTTGATGGAATTCAGGTGATGAGGCTCAGTATAGGGGTTTCTTGGATCCCTCTGACAAATAATTGAGTAATGTTCCTTTTCATTAGCACGCATCAAGTTTATTGAGGAAAAGAGAACAGCAAAGAGAGACGTCTGCATAGACACAGGCTTCTGAAAGAAAAAAAACTGCATTTTGCTGGGGTAAGGGGTATTCTTTCATAAGGTTCCTTGATGGAATTATTGTGGAAATTATTGCCTGGTGTTAGAATGGATTGGTCTTCTAAGTTTGATAATCCTCTCTGCTCCCACCTCTGGCTGATCACCTTTTCTGACCCCACCTTAGATTGCTGGGACCTTCCATAGTTGGGTTAATAAAGATTTATAAATTGTCCTTACAGTATCTTCCTTTCTAAATTTTCTATTCCAATAATCCATCACCCTCAGTAATAAACAGAAAACAAAACACAAACAAAAACGAGGTGAGCTTGACATTAACTGACATGCAGCTGCTCTGTCCACCCCTGCTTTACTATCAGGAATGCCATATTTTCACCCTTAAATTTTTATAATTGTTACAGGGCAGGGAGAGGGGCACCCCAGAACCCCAAATCTGCCTGCTCTAAATAGGTTCTGCCATCTGCCACATCAAGACAAAACATAACACCTTTAATGGAAAGGAAATTTAATACAATTAGTAAAACAATACAGAAAAGACAAAGAATATAATTTCTAAATTAATCACCCAGAGTTACCAATCCCCTCTAGGCAAAAGTCTAGACAAATGGGATTGGCCAGAGCAAGGCCAAAAGCTGCCACAAAGCACCTTCAGGGGGGCCCATAGGAAAGGGTCAGAAATAGCCAGACAAGTCTGGGAGGAAAAGAACAAAATAAAATCAAGACAAATCAAGACAAAACCGCCATTGTCACCTCCACGGGTCTCTCACCCACGTTTCACCAGTCGACGACAAAAGGCAAGCACAGTTTCTTCACATGTCTCCTTGCTCCATGTGTCTCCTCCAGGTCTCCATCTTGCTCTCCACACTGCTTCCTTCCTTCTCCAGTCTCCTGTCCAGGTTTTGTCCTCCCTGCTCAGCTCCACCCTCCCTTGGGTGAGGCAAGACCTGTAACTCCCCTTTTCTGGGTACCACCCTGCTACATAACCACAACAGAATGCTTTTTTTAAAGCTTTATTTATTTATGCATACAAGAACTGGGGTACAGGCCAGTAGTGTGTGTGTGTGTGTGTGTGTGTGTGGCGGGGGGGGGTGGTGGTGGTGAGAGGATTCACCAGAGACAGAGTGGGGAACAGAACAGGCAGATTGACTGAAATACACTGCTGGGGGAGCAGTGGGGACCAGGAGAGGCCTGCTGTGCCATGAGGGTAGCTCCCTGGCTGGGATTGAACTTGTGCTACAGTGGCTGTGGACAGCTACACAGGCTGCATCTAACCTCTTGCACCACCAGGGAGGACCACCACAACAGAATCTTTTTTTTTTTAAATAATAAATTTATTTTTATATTCCCCCATACAATTGCAAACGCCCCATTCTGACCCCAATCCTTCCCTCCGCCCCCCCACCCCCAAAAAGTGTCTCTGGTTCATAGTTTTTGTTGATTTTGATTTTCACTTTCTTATATTCATTTTCCTGGTCCCTTATTTAAGTTTTTAGATTCCTGCTATGAGTGAGACCATCCGGTATTTTTCTTTTTCTTTTTGGCTTATTTCACTGAGCATGATCCCTTCCAGCGCCATCCATGTTGCTGCAAATTGCATGTGTTTATCTTTTTGAATGCTGAGTAATATTCCATGGTATATATGTACCACATCTTCTTGATCCAGTCATCTATTTTTTGGGGCATTTGGGTTGTTTCAAAGCTTAGCTATTGTAAACAGTGCTGCTATAAACATAGGGGTGCAGGTGCTCTTTGGAATTGATGTTTCTGTGTCCTTTGGGTAAATACCTAGGAGTGGAATTGCTGGATCATATGGAAGCTCTATGTAATTCTATGTTACTTTTCACCTGCCAAGGAACAGGGGGCTAATTGAACCACTGATTGCACTAATTTTTTTATTAGCTTTGGTTGGCTGGTTCTGAAACTGAAAAGGAGTTGTGGACATTGTGAAAATCTGAACATTAGAATAAAATACAATGAGGAACAGTGAATTGTGATTTTTCATCAAAAGAGAATCCTTTTAGTGCTTCCCTGGGGGTATAGGGGTTAAAGTCTCAGCGCTGTCAAGCTATTGCCAACCACTGTGACCTGAGTTTGATCCCCGGCCAGGGAGTTGACTCCCAAGGCAGAGCAGACCTCTTCTGTCTCCCTGCTGCTCCCTCATCATGGATTTCAGTGGATATACCTGTTGTACTCCCCACTCTGTGTCTGGTGAGTCCTCTCACACGCTGTTCCTTTGGCCTAAACCCCAGCATTGTATGCATTATAAATAAATTTTTAAAAGAGATAATTTTGTGAGTTAGCTTACTTTTTCCTCATAATTTTCAGTATTTTGAACTGTGAACTATAGGACCCATGTGTATGGGCAGAGACTATAAATGTGAAATTGTAGAATTACAAAATGAACTCTCATTAGCTGAGTGAGGAAACGTACAACCACACTATATCATCATCTTCCTCACTAATTAAGCATGAATGTGTGTCTGTCATTATAATTATTTTCCTTGCCCTTCATGACAATGCATCATAAGTGTGTATCAATAAATGCATACTTAACACATGATTTTAATTTTGTCTGGTATTTAAGATTTGAATAAATCATATTATGTTTATTTTATAGCTGAAACAACACTATGCCTACAATTTTATATCTTTCTTCCTTTATTTAACATTATAACATACATATATTTCAAGTTACTGAAAACTATTCAGAATTATTGTACCTAATTTCTACATTTGCTTTATGTATAATGTAATATATTTCAGTGATTCTGGAGTTTTGATTTAGAGTGTTCCAAGTATTTGTTAGTATAAGAAATGCTGGTTAGCATTTTACAAACAAAGATTTTTATTTGTGTTCAAACTGTTACAGGGCAGCCCAGATACAAAACGGGTTGCCTGACTGTGGGTCCTCACCCACACGCTTAAAAGGACTTACCAATACTCTACTGCAGGCACATACGAAAGGTAATAAAAGGTTTATTTACAAGGGAAGGGCAAATGAGGAAATGTACAGCTCAAAGAGAAAGTGGGAGACAAAGTTGTTTTTTAAAATTTTTATTTATTTATTTATTTTTATAGAGGCATGTTTTTATTTATTTATTTGTTTGTTTTTTTTTTTGTTTATACATGCACTGAGTACAGTCAGAAGCGCGGGAGGGTGAGAGAATTCACCAGAGCCAGAGCAGGGAGCAGAGCAGGCAGAAGGACCGAAGTACACTGCTGAGGGGAGCAGCGGGCGGCAGGAGAGGTCTGCGCGCCATGCGGGACCCTCCTTCGGTGGCTGGGGGGCAGCCGGGGATCGAACTGGTGCCGCAGAGGCTGCGGGCAGCTTTGCAACCCAGCGCTCAACCGCTGCACCACTGGGGAGGCCCAGGAGACAAAGTCTTAAATGCATCCTACCCGATCTGCGGATCTGGAATCCAAATGGCACTCTGAGAACTGGCCACAAGCCAGGAGCCATGAAGCCAGCAGGCAAGCGAGAGAGAGGAGCGAGCCCCCACCAAGGCCACGTGTTTGGTTTTTATAACCAAACTGGCTGCTTAACTCCACCTCAGGTCCCAGCCACTTCCCTTTGGTGGTGACGGGATTTGTCTTCCCAATGTCTTGATGGCTTTGGTCTGGAGTGGGGTGGAGTCCACAAAGCCTGTATGGGATTAGCTCAGGACATCCTTTCCCCTGACAAATCATTCCCTTAGGTCATTTTCCAATTACTATTGGGAATTACTATTGAATGACTATTTCTTTTAATACATACACATATAGATAATTCCAATTCTGGTATCTAAATTCAAAGTTCCCCAGCAGAGGGTGATACCAATTTATTCTCTTCTCTGAAAGAGCGAGAATCCCGATTTCAGTGGGTTCTTGCATCCACGTCATTGTGTCTCCCATCTTCAAGGCTCTGACGTCACACTGGCACACACTCCGCTTCCTGCTCCCCCCCCACTCTCCGCAGCTGCATCTCCCCCGCCCAGCCGACCTGCCCTTGGCCGCGGCTCTGGCCCCACCTGCGCCTCCCTCTAGCCTGGAGCCTCCGCCCGCCATTACCGCCTCGGCCGCACGCCCCTCCGCGCCACCAGGCGGCGCGCGCCACTGCTTTGCCCCTGGTTTCCCCCGCGAGCCTCTCCTTCCTCGGCTCGCCCCGCCCCCCTGCGCGTTGAACGTCATGCCCCTGCGCGCTGACGCGGAGCGGCAGCGGGGGGGAAGTGCGTAGCTGCGCACTCCAGGAGCACCCGCCCCGTGGAGCGACCCGCGGCCGAGGAAGGAGAAGCCCTGTGGGCAGCGCGCAGGCGTGAGGGGAGCGCGCGCCGCCTGGTGGCGAGGCGGGGAAGTGCGGCTCGGGGGAATCCTGAGGAGCGCGCGCGGGGCGGCGCCGGTGCGGCGGCGGCCGGGGCGGGCGGCGCCGGGGCGGGCGGGCGGGCCGGGCGGCGCCTCTCTCACTGTGGGGTGCGCAGCCGGTTTGGGGGCCCTCTGTGGTTGCGGGTCAGTGTTCTGAGCATGTTTTTAAAGCACATGGACACGATTTGCTGTTTTAATGACTTGTGGAATTTGGGGTTAGTATTTTCAGAGATGTGGGATATTCGCCTGCATTTCAGTTTGATTTTCTAAACTTCAGCCGCAGCAGGACTGGCGGGTGCGGCCTGTGAGCACCCCGGGGCTTTTCCCGTGCTCTGCCCCACATCCCACCCTACAACCACACCCACCCACAGCCCTGCTCACCCTTCCTGCAGCCCTGCTCCAACCACCTGCAGCCCCACCCCACGCCTGCTGCTGCTCCCGCCCCTGCACCTGCAGCCCTGCTCCCCGCCCCTGCAGCCCCTCGCCTACGCGTGGCTCCTGCCTTTTCAGCGCCGGGCTCGCCTTGGCACTTGCTTCCGGGGTCAGGGTGAAGTTCTTGCCTAGGGGAAACCCTGTTTCTTCAGGAACCACGCCAAAGCGAGGGGAAGGTGAGGACATCTCCCTGCCCGTGGCTGACTGCAGAGCGGTGAGTCAGGAGACTCAGGGCTGGGCAGGCTGGATGTGGAGAGCTCTGCTTGGGTCATTTTGTGTCTTGGAGGAACATGGGGGTCAGGTCATTCCTGAGTGTGACCCCGTGGGTGCCCAGCACCCCTGAATGAAAGTGTGTCCCCGTGTTTGCTCCTGGCTCCTCCCTGCTACACTGATCAACCCCTGGGGTGGGTTTCTGGTTCTCCACTCTGTTCCATGATCTGTGTGTTTTATTTCTGTAGACTTATAATTTGGGGAACGTATTGTAAACTTTTCTGGGGCTGACATCCTCTTCCCTTCCCCAGATCTAGCAGGCAGTAGGGCAGTGTCGTGTCCCAGTCTCCCGGGATGCAGTTTCTGACCAGTGGGCTGCATGGTGCCTGGGCTCTGCATATCTCATGGGTCTGAGAGGCTCCCATGTTGGTCCTGGGCCACATCTGAGGGCTGAGGCATCACTTACTGTTGTGCAGCCGATGTGTCCATTTAGAGCCTGGAAGAGGGAACTTTGACACTGGAAACTGCCTCAGGAGGCAACTTTAGGTCCTTGAATAGAATCCAGACTTTCCTGAGCCTTGAATGACAGAGCCACATGGCTGCCACACTCTGGCTACAATGTTTGGTTTTCAAAATGGGTTTGGTATTCACCATTCAGTGTATTGAAACCTGTGACCATTCTGTATCACTAAAGGACACACACTGAGATTCCCACAGCAGGGTCAACTGGGTGCTATCACAAATGGGGTCGGAAGTTTCTCTATGAAGAATCATCTGAGGCACTGAAGGGCCCTTTCCTAAGCTCTTGAGATCTTTTCTCTACTGATGCCTGGCACTAAGAGGATCCCTCCTATTTTAGAGAGTGAATAAGCCACAATCACTCATTCACCTGGGAAGTGGACATTTTGTGGATAATCTACTTACTTTTTAATATTTAGAATCTGTTAAACTGATATTAGCTCCTCCATTGTAAAACCTTTTATGCTTGCTTTGAACTCTTCAGGGTAGGAGAAAGAAATAGATGTTTGTTGAGTACCTGCTGGACATTACCTGACCCTGTGCAACAAGTTCATTAGTTAAGTTATGTGAACTCATTGATGACACTATAGAGATATTATTCCTACTCTGTAGTTGAAAATCCTAAGGTCCAGGGCCTCCCCGGTGGCACAGCGGTTGAGCGCTGGGTTATGAAGCTTCCCGCGGCCTCTGCGGCGCCGGTTTGATCCCCGCTGCTCCCCGGCCACTGAGGAGGGTCCCACATGCGCGCAGACCTCTCCTGCCGCCCGCTGCTCCCCTCAGCAGTGTACTTCGGTCCTTCTGCCTGCTCTGCTCCCCGCTCTGGCTCTGTTGAATTCTCTCACCCTCCCGCGCTTCTGACTGTACCCAGTGCATGTGTAAACAGAACAAACAAAACAAAACAAATAAAAAGAAATAAACATGCCTCTATAAAAAAATATTAAAAAAAAAAAAAGAAAATCCTAAGGTCCAAAAGATACAAGGAACTTGTGTTAAGATCATACAAATATGGAGAAAGATCAGGGATTTTGGACTCCATATTTTTGTCTGAGTCGGAGATTGTCAAATGAGGCTAAACTGTAAACCCCTCAAGGCCAGGGGGAGGGGAGGAGTGTGGGTGACCCTGTCCATCCTCAGAACAGCTCCATGAATGTTGGTTTCCTCCTTCATAAGGAAGGAGCCTCAGGTTAAACAAAGTTTAAATGTATTTGTGTTTACCTGCAGATGCTGTCTTTAATGTTGCACATAATTTACTTAATAGTTTTAGAACTAGCTATAATCCCAAAGGTGATTACTACTTGTAAGACACTGCATTTCAAAATAGACTTTTCTGTAATTATTCCCATACAGCAGGCTTAGCTGCTGTGTTGTACCTACCAGAGGGAATTCCTGCACATCTAGAACAATTGATAAGAAAGTGATGCCTCAGCAGTGCCTGCGGTATTATTCAGGATAAGACCCCCCCTTTAATTGTTAATGTTTAGATCTATCTCATCTATACAGTGTGGAAATATACTAGAAGCAGTGACTAGTGTCCTCAGGATGTTGGTATCTGTGGTGATTGTTTTGTTATTCATGTTTTTTCTGTTGACAATTTTCTCAGTGAACTTGTGTCATTTTGTGATTAGATTTAAAAAAGGTTACTTACATAGTTCTAAAGTTTAGATTCTTGCATATCGTTCTTAGTAATTCTCTTTCAGTATTGAAGAGCACACATCCATTCTCTGAAATGATTTTGATTACTTTTGTCATTACAATGGACCTAATGTAAAGTTGAGTGTAAAGATGTATGTCCTACTTAAAAAATGCCCTGGAGATCGAGGCAGCTCTCCTGCCTGCCTGTGACTGTGCAGGTGTTTCTTTTCACAAACCTTTTGTGTTTGCAGCTCTTTCTGCCAGCTGCTGTCTGTGCACTGTCCTTTACTTACTTTCACTTTTATTTTTATTATTTTTAAAAAGATTTATTTATTATTTATAAAGCACTGGGTACAGTCAGAATGCGGGAGGTGAGAGAATTCCCCAGAGCCAGAGCGGGGAACAGAACAGGCAGACTGACGGAGTACACTGCTGAGGGAGAGTGGGCACGGCAGGAGAGGTCTGCGTGCCATGTGGGACCCTTGCCGGTGGCCATGGATCGAACCGGTGCTGCAGAGGCTTCGGGCAGCTTCGCAGCCCAGCGCTCAACCACTGCGCCACCGGGGAGGCCCTTACCTTCAATTTTAAATTGTCTTTTGGATATAAATTAAATACCAAAAAATTCTGTGGAGTTGACAATAGGTCTATTTCATCGTGATACATGTTCTTAAGCATTTTGTGACAAGCATTTCTCTATCCAAGCACAGGCTGTGATCACCTCCCATCTTTATCAGTTTGCCATAGTGGGCATAGGGCCAGCTCCAACAGCAGCCTTAGCAAAATAAATTTCTTTGCTTAATAGGTGTACTTCCACTGCACAAATAAAATGTGGTAAGGCACCTTGAAGATATTGTTGGCTCAAATCAAGAATACCACAACAAACCTAATATTGCATAAATCAAGTCACTACTTTTTGTTGGTTTCCTGGTGTGAATAAATATTATTTGCTCTATAGTGTAGTCTATTAAGTGTGCAATAGTATTTTGTCTAGGAAAGCTTAATAGAATGATTGTCACCAAATGTTGTGCTGTCTGAAATAATTGATCATGTTAGAAAATGAGCTGTACTGGGCCTTCCCGGTGGCACAGCGGTTGAGCGCTGGGTTGTGGGGCTGCCCGCAGCCTCTGCAGTGCTGGTTTGATCCCGGCTGCTCCCGGCCACCGGAGGAGGATCCCGCAT